>NC_065516.1:21189447-21327432 GCF_006386435.1 Epinephelus moara
GTATGTTGTCCAAAATTATGAAAAAAAGTCATAGCATAGTATGTTGTCCCAAACCATGAAAAAAAGTCATAATATACTATGTCGTCCAAAATTATGAAAAAAAGTGATAGTGTAGTATGTCGTCCAAAATCATGAAAAAAAGTCATAGTATAGTATGTCGTCCAAAATTATGAAAAAAAGTGATAGTATAGTATGTTGTCTAAAATTATAAAAAAAAAGTCACAGTATAGTATATTGTCCAAAATTATGAAAAAAAGTCATAGTATAGTATGTCTTCCAAAACCATGAAAAAAAGTCACAGTATAGTATGTTGTCTAAAATTATAAAAAAAAGTCACAGTATAGTATGTCGTCCCAAATCATGAAAAAAGGTCATAGTATAGTATGTTGTCCAAAACCATGAGAAAAGGTCAGGTTTTGACCTGCTCAGGGGCCATTTCCTGTATATGTACTGCCAAATTCATTGCCAATACATTACAATTACTAAATTACACCCTTTGGGTTTTCTATAAAGCTTTGTACCTTTAACATCTAGTTTTTATGACCCAAGAAGAAATAATAGATGAGGCATTGTAGTGTTTTAACCTGCTTCACAGGGTAATAAAACACACAGTGTGTGTTCCTATCATGTTTAACATTCATCACAGTGCAAATAATCAGGAACTTACCAAGAGTTCGGAGCAAGACAAACTGCATCCCAAGAGCAAAAGGCCTCTCCTGTTCATCAACAGACCTGAGACACAAGAAACAGAGAGTAAACAATATAAATTTACTGCAATCCATCTATTACTCAGTTCAAACAGACAGAGAATATGATGGCCTTTCAGCAGAGTAGACACAAACACAATGACTGGCAGAAGGGGCTCCTCACCTGAGTGTGACGATGATGGCAGAGGGCTGGGCACAGGCGGTGATAAGAGTAACGATAAAGAGGAAGATGAGGAAAGGGATGAGAGTGTTGCAGGTGCGGTCGCACTTCCCCGACACAGCGTAGCCGTTCTCGTTCAGGTAGGTTTTAACAATGACCAGCTGGAGCTGGTTGACCTGGCCGCCGGAGGACGGAGTGATGACCTGTCTGCTCTGCACACAGCCACAGTCTGTGTAGTTTCTAATCTGTGATCACAAACAACATGATTAAATCCCACCTTCCACTACCAACATCTTTCTTTTTTAAGCTAAATAAAACCTGAAGCTAACTCAATTAAAACATAAGTGGTACTGCAGCTGCATTGAAAAATGAAATGTAAATTTAGACACACGCAGACAGACTGGGTGGCACCAGCCGTGTGGCACAATCTAGGCATTTCCTTTCCTCACGCTGTTATAACTTCCTATCTGACATTGTTGTGTGGTCTGTTACTTCCTGTTCTTTCAGGGCTCTGGGAGGAGAAAGTACAGAGTGTGTTCATTATGATTAGTGTGTCCGCTCTCTGAAATCATTTTTATCACTCCTTTCATATTCTACTACAGCAGACATGTAAACGGCCACATAGCAATCATTTTTGAGACAGAAAACAATGAAGGCATGAGTGTAGCGAGTACGTGTGTGTGTGTGTGTGTGTGTGTGTGTGTGTGTGTGTGTGTGTGTGTGCTCACCCCAGTGCTGTCGTTGCCCACTGTGCTGCATCCAGCCAGACAGGGGTTGAAGTAGGTAATGCCGTCAGAGCCGCAGACCGGAGCGTACTCATGGATCCTGCATCCACAGTTGACGTTGCAACTGCCCGTCAGGTTCCTGTGGGTCATCGTCAGGGTCGGACTGCACACGGGGACACAAAACGTGTTCAGAACAACAGGAATCCATCTATTTACTGGAACATTTCAGTGCAGGGGCTACATACGTCTTTGTAACCCTTGTTTATCCTAGCCTTTCAAAACCTTTTGGATAATACTAAAATGCATCGAGAGGGTTGCTTTTCTTTTTTTTTTTATTCACACTTTGGAAATATATTTCCACAGTAATGCTGTGTCAGCAAGGGCCAGAGGCAGGGGACTGGGCCATTCAACTGTCTGTAGGAGCATTTATTAAATTTCTGCACATTAATGCATCTAGGTTAGTGTGGCCCTGCTGGGAGAGCAGCACACCATTTCACTCCGGAATAAAATTTATAGCGCTACGTGTCGCATTTTAAACCACATTTCCTCTAAAACTCAATGCTTCCTGCTGCAAAGAGGGTAATACTTCATGTCCCCAATCTTCTTCCCCGCTTGGCACCATTCCATTAAGTTTTGTTTCAGCAGGAAAAAAGAGCCAAAGAGGCATTAAGACAATAAGAAATGTTGCATATTAGCTGCAAAGTACACAGCGAGAATTTCATACGATGCAAAATGTAGTGCGGGAGATCTAAAAGGCTGACAATCTTCTCAACAATGTGTCTCATTGTTAATCTGCTGCACATAATCCCTTTGATTATCTTTAATCTAGCCCTCCACCTCACTGTATGATGTGTGATGATAGAGGGACAGAGAAGAGGGGGTGAGGAAGTGACACCTCTAGTAACTCGAGAGGCGGTGTGGGAACAGTCGCTTTAAGCCAAACAGGACTTTGGCTCCGTCTAAACCAGGAGCAGTGAAGCGAGTCCTGGGTTTCCTCTGGGAAGCTTCGCTCTGAGCCCTGCGGAACAGCCGGGGACGGGCCCTAACAACACAACAGGCTTGGGGTGACGCTGTAGCGCACACACACAACCAACACTGACATTACATTTCTATCTCAAAGTATTTTGATATGTTTAAGATGCCAAAAAAATCAATTAGTTTATGCTACTTCTTAAAATCTGTGGACCATCATTTCTCACAAGACCATAAAGGGATACTCATCCTCATTTGGTTGTCACAGGGGAAGCACATTTGGGCCCGTCCTGACATAACAGTGTCACATTCCAGACACTGTGTGTGAGGGAGACAGAGTGTGTGTGTTTGCATGCACGAAAAAAGAAAGGCATCAGCCCCGATGGAGTCGCAGGCTCACTGCACTGATTGCACATGTCCTTTTTTTTCCCCAGACTTAACCACGGCCTCCGCTGAACCCTCCAGATGTCATGTCGCCGTGTCCCGGCTGCACTGCATAAAAAACCCAAACTGAGAGCCAAGAGAACGAATGGCTTACTGTGGTTTAGCTCTGCAGACTCTGAACAGGGAGAGTGACGGCCAAAACACTGAGTTGTGAAGGTTAATTGAGATTCTTTATTTTGAAAATGTCCTTCAAAGATGAAGAAACAGCAGCTTTTGATTATACATACAGGCCTTGCTCGTAATCATGCAGTGCTTTTGCAGAATATTACATAACTTGACCTCTCCGCTCTGTGAAGCTCGAGGACCTTCGGAGTTTGTCATGTCCTTTTTTGTCAAATAGTCCCGAGCCTGTCAGCAGAGGGAGAGCTACGTCTAGACTAGTGTGTGAGAGCAGACAAGTGACACAAAGGGTGGGCTTGGGCTAAACATTCCTTATGTGGGTGCTAGCGGTGACTAGTGACCAGCGCTGTTCATAATGAGGAGCCCCCACCAGCTCACACGTCTTGTTGACCCCTCTATAAACACCGGCTCCAACAAAGACTGCAGTTATTAATGGGTCAGCTACGGGGCTTTAAAGGGCCCACTGGCTATTTGGCAAATATTCACCATGATTAACTTAGTAATGTGAAAAGTAAATTTCACAGAGGTTTAGCAGTTTCACCTCTCTTTGCTCAGGGTTTACTGAACTTCTGCCAGATGCAGTTGACTGGCCCGCACAGCCTACAAAGGCAACCAGGTCCTTTATCAAAATAAATTTTAATACATCTAATACCTCTGATGTTTGTACGTCTTTTGCATCATCCAAGGTCAGTCCGCTTATGGCATCTTTATGCATCCGTCTATATGAGTGTATTCATAACCGTGTGTCCGCTCCGCATTCCTGTCCGCAGGGGGTGACACATCAGATGACTGTTTCTGTTAACTGTGCAGCCTGGCTGCTGATGTGGTGTCGAGCAGCCTCTTCAGAAATAGAGGTGGCAGAGTGATTCAGCGGAGCCACGAGAGCAGATGCCTGTGTTGCTAATTAATCATTCGCACTCCAAAACAACGCCACAACACATAAGAATGATGGAGCGGTGACAGCATCCCAGGCCCACACCCTCCTACACTATATGTGTATGTCAGATATAACTTCATATGAAGACGTTTGTATGCAAATGTATACCTGCATACGTAAAATGATTCATATTGTACATGGTCAAGGAAAAGGAGCTTACAAAGCGAAACTATCACTGCAGATATTATTCTGTCAATATGTGTTTCCTCCTTAACACCAGCGCTTTGGGTGCCTCTGCCTCAGCCGTCTTAGCAGAAAGAATGGATACCAGATACTTTGGCGGCTGTTACCATACTAAATAAAGTATGAATGTGAAAAACACTGCATTTGTCCTTACCCAGTTGTGTAAGGTATGTTGATGCCTCCTAAATTGATGCTCTCACAGCCCACTATGAAGAGTGTGGAGAAGCAGAGCAGAGACACGCCGCTGCATATCATGGCCAGCTTGGCCGACTCTCTGGCCCCAAGCTTCAGCTTCTTGATGATGTAGCCCCCCAGCACGATGCCCACCCCGGCACTGGGTACGATGATCACACCTGTGAAAGAGATAAGAGAAAAGACAAACTGGTGAGGTGAGGGGGAAGAAAAAAAACTTCAGAGGTGATGCACACAGTGCATAAATAGAGCAGCTAATTTGTGTCAGGAAGTAAATGTTAACACTGAATTAATTACTGTAAAGCGTGAATGACTATGTGCATCTAATCTACAGTATTTTAATCAGCACCAACACGACTAACATTAACATGTCGTGCTTTTATATGAGAGATTATATGATGCCTCGTTGGACACGGTTGCTTGGAAGAGAAACATCAATCTCAATGTGACTTCTCCTGTTACACCAAGAATAAATCACTTCAAAGAAAAATGAAAAAAAAAAAAGGATCAGGATCAGAGGAGGCTTTGCTGTATCAGTGTGACCAGGCTACACTGTGGGCTACCAGTGAGTCTTTTCAGACTGTGGCAGCACGAGGCACGTGCTCCCAGTCCACTATAGCTGGTCTAATTGACAGCATGAAGACAGGCAAAGCTGGCTGCTGGCAGGATGGACTGGGAGGAAAGTGTCAAATCGTGCAGGACTGAAAGCCCAGGGAGGCTGCACATGGCAGCCCTCGAGCCCTGCCACAGGACTCGCGGCCGGGTAACGAGCAAGATGGGGTCAGTCGGCGGGGGCGGAGGGTCATCAAAGATAGAGGATCAGCAGAGAAGTGATCCAAGTGCACAGAAATGTCATCTGGCTTCTCCTTCTCTCTATGTATCTGTGTGTATCACTGTGTATGTGCGTGTGTAACAGTGACAGAAAATGTGTCTCTTTGAGCACGCTCAGTGAGAGCTAGGCAACAGACAGCTGTGGCATGACATTATCCTGTAAGTGCATGTCTATGAGCTAAAACCTTGTGCTTTCTGCAGGATTAAACATGTACACAGCCAAACCAGATATCATATCACAGTGACATAAAGCCCGCACACTGTGCTGTGGTTATAAATGCTACATGAATAACTTACTCCTGTTTTATCTGGATTAACCGTCCTTCGATAAATGTGTTCATGTATGCATGTCGGTGCTAATCTGTTGCAGAGATCCTACATCAAAGAAGCAGTGAATCTCATGACAAACTTTTGCGCTGCCTACAATTGTCAACTGCAGCTTGTGCAGCAGAGACGTAGAAATAAGAGAAGAAATAAGAGAAGCACAATAAGGATGGAAAGTGCATATCTGAAGGGAACAGAGGGTGAGATTAGGAGAGGTGTCAGAGTGAAACAAAGTCAGAGAAACAGTCAGAGAGCAGCAACAGCAGCACTGGGGAAACTGCAGCTGAGGGAGGCGTGTGTGATATGTTACAGAGCTATTTCTGTAGCAACATCTAATGAGCATGTAGCAGCAGTGGCTCTTTAAACAGGGCATGATACAGACTCATGGAGGTGGTAATTTGTGATTTCCATTTATCTTATTTTGACATCTTTAGTTTCTACATTGCTGTTTTTGTGGTTCACTTCCTACAGTGAGACAAAGATATCATGTCATTTTCTTTATATGCTCTTCTTTGGACTTGTCAGCCACCGTGGCTATTGCTGCTAAATCTAGATACCTAATTATTCTGTTTATTTCTAGCACTGTCAGTGCTGCCGGAAACACAAAGGGCATCATGACCTGTGCAGCCCAAGGACAGTACAAAAGCTTTAATGAACTGAACCAAGTGATGCTCAATCCATTGACAATTAGGGCTGGACTCTGATTGCTGGCCCCATGTTGGATCTCAAGTACAGCTGGATTTATTCATTGTACGTTAACAGATTTTTTTGGCCACACGGGAGCAGCAGAAACAAGCTGTAAAGACAACAACAATTATAATTATCATCTTTTAATTTGATAAGGTGAACATGTCAGCATATTGTTGCTTATTTACACAACCAGCATATCTAAAGCAACATTAGCATGTATTAGAAGTTGTGTTTCTAGTTACTTATGAATGCAAGTTCAATATTCACTTTCTTTTTAGTTAGTTTTTCTCTCTCTGTTGATTCCTGAGGGAAACATCTGGATCTTAAGCGGAAACATTTGTCTGAAGATTACATTGCTGAGATTGGAGAGTCTGAACCAAAACAGTAAAGTGGTGGGCCCTCAAACCAAAGCAATGAGCTGAAAGACACTATAAAGCTCTGAAGAGCTGAGAGGGAACTGCAAAGTTGGGTGATAATTCTTTGTGTGATCGCTACTATGAATGAACCCTTTTACATTACACACTCATTGTTAATGGGCCAATTTAGAGTCACACCACAGTGGTTAGCATTGTCGCTGCTAGCCACCAGCACTTTGTAGAGGTATTTGTCCTGGGTCATGAGATTGTCCAGGGTTTTGCCCAAGTATAATATGACAAAGCTCCTCATTTCTTTGGCAATCTCTTGTGAATATGGGTAAATTAGTGGGCATCCCCCAAAAAATATGAAAGTTGTCTGCAACTGATTTATCACACAGCCTCCAGCATTCATCCCGCCCCTGAGGCTCATATAAATTTCAATTTTGTCACAAAATATCATATTATGTTTTTTCAGCAGGACTCCTGCCAGGATTTTGAACTGGTGGTCCTAGTTTGACCCTCCAAAATATCATTCCGGTCATTCTCAGATATCACCAGGCCTATATGTCATATATTCGTGATACAAGAGCCACCTCCATGTTGAGAACTGTATGCAGACAATCCCGACTTACACTGAATGTTGCACGCAGCTCCACTAAGTAGCAAATAGCAATGTAGGCAAAATTATCCAAAAGTAGTCATTCAGATAAAAAGTAAATATTTTAAAATTTGATTACATTTTTTATATCTTGGTAAGCCAATGTTTTAGTTCTCTAAGTTCAATCGTTACACTTTTATTACCCTTTGAAACCTGAGTAAATTGGTTTGATTTCTTTCAAACATCCGAAGAGGGTAATAAGCAATGAAAGAAGAAATGACCCAAAAATTCTGCAAGAAATTAATAAAAAGAGAAAATTCAAAACAAAAAATAAGTTAGAAAGAAAAGAAAAGAACGCACAGAAAGCTAACAAACAAACAAACAAGGAAATGACTTGGAAAAAGTACTTAAAAATGTCTGTATCATAATTTTTAAAATGAAATAATAATAATTATATATTTTTCCCCCCTATTTTTTTCCTTTTTCTCCCTAATTTTTTAAAAATAATTTTCTAAACCTATACATTTTTTGCAATTTGCAGGGCATTTCTTACCAAGTTGCTCATTGCCTTTCGCCCAAAAATAGCACAAATTTGCTCAGGGTTCAAAAGATTTAATATTTGTGAAAGGCATCTGAGAGCAGCACAAGAAAAGCGATGTTGCTCCAGGTTTCAAAGGGTTAAATATCACCTTCAGTTGCTTAAAAATTGTGGAAAGCTAATCCTAATTGTAATCCTAATTGTATTTGGTTTGATGAAACAGACTAAAACTAAAATCAATCAAAGCCTGACTCTACTGGTATTACCATATATGTGAAAACATAACAAATAATTCATGATAACATAACAAATATTTTACGCATGCACAATCACTGTCTGGTATTCTGGTCATTCTTTAAAAACAATCCCTCACAATCAACAGGGAAATGTCACAGTTGGTCCGTCCATCTGTCTGCCTGAGGAAGCACTGTGCTCCCATCAACGGGAGTGCCCTCTCCTCCTCCTCCTCCTCCTCACCAACCACCATCACATCCCAGCAGCGTGGCATCGTTTGGGTAGCCATGGCAACTGCACTACCCATTTGCCCTTACCCCTTGTATCCTGGCAACAGGCAGATGAGATGAGGCAATGGTATTGTGTATGTGGGTGTGTATGTGCATCTAGAGATGACCATATGTTAGCCACCAAAATACTTGAGACACACACACACACACACACACACACACACACACACACAGTCACACACAGTCACACACAGTCACACACACCTTTTTTTCATTCACAGGCATAATTGAGTTTTCAATCACTCCTTGCTGAAATAATCCTGATACCAGATTAGTCGTGTATTAGAACCACTGGCTTGGACACGATTGAGGGATTTGTCCACGCTACATATGTGGTGCACAATTTACAGGCCCAGTGGAGGGTGGGGTGGGTGTGTGTGTGTGTGTGTGTGTGTGTGTGTGTGTGTGTGTGTGTGTGTGTGTGTGTGTGTGTGTGTGTGTGACCACATTATGATAAATGTGTCTCCCGCAGTCAATAGAGACTTGTGTTACAGTCAGGGGACGTAATGGAAGCTCATCATTGAATGAAAGTCTGCAATGACTCATAGCGCTGCCCTCTGACTGTGAATCACCGTGTGCATGTGGAGAGGTGAGAACAAATGTGAGCTTGAACTGGTACAGACTAATGGTACATGCAGTGCGTGGTGATGCATCATTTGTCCTCCTGCCTAACATCAGAACAAACACATTGTGATGTACAAACCATTTTTCATGGCAGTGAAAAACATATTTCCTACAAATACAATAATGTGTTTCCTAAATTAATATGTGGGTATATTTATGTAAATATTCTACATGCAGGTTTAAATCTCACAATAATAATATATTTGCTTCCATGTACCGATTAGATATATCTCAATAAACAAACAATCTAGTATTTTTTAAGTGCTGTAGACTAGGGTAATATTAAATACATTCTAAATAAGTCTTTGCAGAGAAAGTTTTACCTCATTGATCTCATAGTGTGGGTTATTGCAGATCTTTTCTTATACCGTTCAATAAACCTACAAAATGACAGCTTTATTTCTGCATTATATGCAAATAAATACACAATACCTTGTACCTAAAGACTATTGCTTTTTAAATCCCATATTCCCAGCATTTCTTTCTCACAGCTGGAAAGTCATGGCAGAACATCCGGAGGAGGAAGATCTAATTTTCTTGGTTCATTTACCCTCAATTGTTGAGATTTTCTTACCAAATTTGTGCTTATTTTAAGTGATGTAACAACCTCTTAATTAAAGGAATACTTAACCAACAAAATAATCATTTGTATATCAGTTACCCTGTGCTTCACTGAATTTGTGACGAAAAACATATTTTTTTCTGGCACGCCTCCACAATGAATGAAGGATTTAAAAAAACAGAAAAATTCTTAAGTAAACGTGGTCCACGTTTAACAACAGCAAAAATGCAAATGTCAAAACATCTGTTTACAAACTCTCACACAACTCGTGCAGTATAATCCAAGTCTTATTTATCCCGTCATATACTCAGTACTTCATAAATACAAGCATTTTTGCAAAAAACGTACTATTTGAAACATTTCTACGTCAACAGTCTGACGCATGGACAAATAGCGTACTTGAGCAACTGCATGCATTTGAGCTTCTATGCATAAGTTTTTTTTAAAAGGAAGGTTTAGCAAAAATGTATGAGTTTGGGAAGAAGTGTTTTGCTGTTGTTAAACGCGCTCCATTTTATTTCAATTTATCAACAACTTTCTCAGTTTTTGGATTCTTCGTTCATTGAGGCATGGCAGAAAAACAGTTTTCAAGTTTTCATCAATAGTGGTCCTGCCTGATACCAACTACTACTGCTATTATTTTCATACTTCTACTATTACTGTACACATAATTATTATTGTCACTCACATAGATGGTAATACACTGATATTTACTTATAGCATATATGTTACTGAAATACTATTATCGGGGGGATGTCGTATGCTGTAAAGCACTCTGAGGCAAATTGTGATATGTGATATTGGTCTGTATAAATAAAATTGAGTTGAACTGAAATGAACTGAATTGAATTGAATTTAATTTAATTCAGTGTAACAAGGCAAGTAAAGGACTTAATCCTTGGACTAATTTCTGTAGTATAGATAGAAAACAGTTGCTGGTTCCACCTTTTCAAACTGTGAGGATTATCTGCACAGTCGGTTTGGAACAGTTGGTCAGACAATACAAGCACTCTGAAGTCGCACATCACTACTGAAATTAGTTTGTTAAATCCCTAGTTGTTTTAATTCTTAATTTCATTCACCTCAACTTTTTCTTCTACAGGCAGCTAATGTTGGTACCATCTTGTTCTACCGCATCATTTTCAATGGAAATAAGAAATTATTTTACTTCGTTGCTCAGAACATATTCTAAAAAACACTCATTACAAGCTCCCACACATCCTTGATGGCAGCCCACAGGGGACGGTGAGTGCAATGACTCACAAGACAACTCAAAAATATGTATGAATCTGCTGTACAACTGTGATGAAGTGAAAAGAAAAGAAAAAATGCTGAAAACAAACACAGTGAGTCAGCCAAGACAGACTCACTTTACAAAGACACACTTACCAGTATATATGCTGGCGTTGGAGGCGGGGATACCAAACTGTGACTCAATAAACTTGGGGATGAAGGTGATGAAGGCGGTGACAATGGCGCACTCTGCTGTGTAGGACAGGCTGACGAACAGGAAGGTCATGTTGCTGAGGATCCTGAGGGCTGCCTTGGGCAGGTCTGGGGAGGGATACAAGACAAGACAGAGCGCTCCATTACTGTGGTGCTGTAATTAACACACAATCAGTCTCTTAATTTGGCTCTCACTCACGCCCACGCCAACTGAAGTCGACAGAATCATCACAAGAAGAATCATTACTGGAAAGCTGTAATTAAGAAAAGGCAGAGAAGGCGGCATCTGTAACACAAATAAACCTTGTGTCACAATAACCTTAGGTAATAACGGAGTAAAAGTTAACACCATCTTAAAATGTCTCTGAAACACATAAATACACACTCGGGCATTCAACCATGTCTCCTTACATCTGGGTAAGTATTCCTGTTTCACGCAGGACTGCAGGAACAAACAACAAGGCATAAACACACAGATGCTCATTGTAGCCTGAAACCCTATGAAGCTTGAAGAAACTCGTATCGCTACCAGCAAGTTCTGCTGCACAGTGCAAGTTTGTGGATCATGTGCATCTCTGCTGCGAGCCCAAAACAAACCAAGCTCTGCAAATCCAGCCTGAATGCCGTCATCCTTGGTTCATCATAACAAGGGCAAACATGCCCTTTATGTCTGCCTGAGGGCAGTGTCCATATGATTAGGCTGACATGATGCAGAATGCCCTCTCATCCTGCCACTTCTAAGAGTCATGTGGTAAAACTGTAAGTACACTACTGTTACCAGGCAGAATGAAACAGTTACTCTATTGATCTGTTGCTGTCCAGAGATAAACCTCTGATGTCACCTCCTATCCAACCGAAGAAACGCAGACACATTTTCCAAACAGGAGCTAATGGGGATTCAGTTTCTTACTCTCTGGCACATCAGTGAGGCAGATGCTTGCTGTCATGGCAACTCAAATGTGGAACTCCCAGTTGAACGACTATCCCCGAAATCATTACACCAACATGCTATCCACACACCAGTCCAATACATGTGTCTGCTGACAGCCTTAAATGACCATTTACATTTAAAATGTGCATTTTCCTGTCCTCCTGCCAAATTCAAACCATCAAATCTGTTCCTCTCAACCTAAAGCCCCAACCCAACATCCTGTTTAAAGAGAGACTGCAGTCATTTAAAACCTGGACCCTATTTTCCCATGTTTTTGTGTTCAAGTGACTAATGGGAACAACAAAGTTTGAAAACGGTCCAGTATTGAGCAAGAGAGCTTTGCAGCCACTCGGGGCATGTTGGCAATGTCATTTTACATCCACTGAAAGTGCTTGTTTTTGTCACTGACAGGCTCAGATTGTTATGATAAGTGTCTGACAATATTATGGAAAGGATCCCTACAAAGATAGACCTTGAAGCAGATGGGCTACAGCAGAAGACCACACCAGGTGCCACTCCTGTCAGCTAACAACAGGAAACTGAGGCTACAGTTCACACAGGCTCACCAAAACTGGACAATAGAAGATTGGAAAAACGTTGCCTGGTCTGATGAGTCTGGATTTCTGCTGCCACATTCAGATGGTAGGGTCAGAATTTGGTGTAAACAACATGAAAGCATGGATCCATCCTGCCTTGTATCAACGGTTCAGGCTGCTGGTGGTGGTGTAATGGTGTGGGGGATATTTTCTTGGCACACTTTGGGCCCCTTAGTACCAACTGAGCATGGTTTAAACACCACAGCCTACCTGAGTATTGTTGCTGACCGTGTCCATCCCTTTATGACCACAGTGTACCCATCTTCTGATGGCTACTTCCAGCAGGATAACGCACCATGTCACAAAGCTCAAATCATCTCAAACTGGTTTCTTGAACATGACAATGAGTTCACTGTACTCCAGTGGCCTCCACAGTCACCAGATCTCAATCCAATAGAACACCTTTGGGATGTGGTGGAACAGATTCACATCATGGATGTGCAGCCGACAAATCTGCAGCAACTGTGTGATGCTATCATGTCAATATGGACCAAAATCTCTGAGGAATGTTTCCAGCACCAACACGAAAACATGAGAAAATAGGGTCCAGGTTGAGAAATACCAAACTTACCCTTTAATACAGAAACATGTCACAACATTGAGAGAAAGAGAAAAACTATTAATTTTAAGGCTACTGTAATGGTCGCCTTGATTTCTCCCGTATGTAGCCTCCTGTATTTACAAAGTTTACCTTAGATGTCCTTGCCAGAAACACAAGGTTGCAGAAAACACTGTTCTCAGGGTCACTGGAACATAAGCACTCCTTCATCTCTCAGCAACATTGAGGGCAAAAGATTTCAGGAGCAGGTTTGACAGAATGGGGATCTCCGCAATCCACAGGGACCTCAGATTCAAGCTGCTGCTTCTCTACATTATAAAGCTGATGTAGTTTGGGCTCCTGGTTAGGATGTTCTGCGGAAGGACCCAGGACATGCTGCAGGGACTACATGTCCAAACTGGCCCTGAGCTGGAGCACACTGCTGATAAAGCAGATGTCTAGTTTGTTCTCTTGCATGCCTTACATCCATAACACCAATGACAAAAAAGCATTAGACTGAAAAATCCATTATTTGTGCTTCCTTGGAGTATTTTAAATATTGTTTTGCTAATTCTTTTAAGCATAATAGTCAAACATTTACTGGTTTGATGCTTCTTTAATGTGAGAATTTGATGCTTTTCTTCAGCTCTTGTTCACAGAAAGACAGGAAGAGACGGAAATCAAAGAGAGATTTTCTTTTTGCTTTTCTCCGGCAGTTGAAATCCAAAAAGGCCAAGAAACGTCCCTCTATCAAAAACAATTATCGGTACCTTAAAGAAGCGAGGTCACTTGTGTGCATGCAAAGCTTCTCTATTCAAATGAATTTGAACTTTGGGGGCTGATTCCAGACAAAAAAACATTGTGCGGGCTATCCTTTACCTTCACTATCTGTGGGATGATAGATGGGAGAAGACAGCAATCGCAGGTAGCGTTTAATAGAATCTTTCAAACTAAAATATTAAATTCAGGTTTTCAGATTTTATCTTAAATCTCTTTTCTTTCTGTGCAGTCTTTTTCTCTCCCTGTGTGTGTGTGTGGTTTGTCAAAGGCCACATTTGAAAGCAAAGTAAGACTTCAAACATTTGGCTGGTCACAGCTTGTCTAACCGAGCACACAGTTGGCATCTCCGATCAGTCCTGTGTGTGTCCAGAGCGTTTTAAGCCCTGGGCTGAGGGCAAATATTATGACTTTACAGTCATAAGGCGATCATGGGGGCTTCTTCTGTCTCATGTGCTTCACACACACACAAACAGATTCCTAGCGAAGAAAGAACAAGAGAAAAGGCAGGAAGCATTTAAAGTGGATTATTATTGCCTTTTAGAAGGGCGGTAATCATAAAGCTGGCCAGCCTGAGTGGGTGGCACGGTGCCTTGATTTGGGGATAGCCATCTCAGCACTGATTCAACTAATCTTGTTGTAGGTGGGAAAATTTTAGCATCTGTCAGTGTTATCTCAGATCAAAAGGTATGAATAGAATAGTGACGCTAATTATTTAATTCCCATGGAGCTGTGCTGTAAAGTTGTCTGGAGGGGGACAGATGGCGAGGTCCTGTTGACGTCTACAGCAGCTGCTCCCTCAATCAGACAGACCACTGGCTCGCAATACTTGCCACACACGCTATTTTGTTGTGAGAATTTATTTGATGACTCTGTCAAACTATTTCATCCATCTGCTTTTGCTTAGCGGGTGTTAATAGCATATTATTTGTACTATCTGTAAATACACTAATATAGCTCATACAAGTCACGCCATGAAGCTGGTAAAGTCAAAGCGGTAGATCTAATATAAGAACAAATGTTCAACAACAATGGTGTACATGATCCCTGTACCTCCTCTCAAAAGACACAGAATTGGTTTTCGATTCTTTACAATTCTGTAATCTGAATATTTAAAGGTTCAGTGTGTAGGATTAAGGAGGATATATTGGCAGAAATGGAATGTAATATTATAAATATGTTTTCTTTAGTGTATAATCACCTTAAAATAAGAATCGCTGTGTATTAGTTACCTGAGAATAAGATGTTTATATCTACATAGGGAGCAGGTCTTCTTTCACAGAGTCTGCCATGTTGCACCACTATGTTTCTACAGTAGACCAGAGCGGACAAACCAAACACTGGCTTTAGACCGGGCCATTCACATTGTCATGTCGGCCACTATAGTTAGCAGCCCCTCTGCGATGAACAGCATCAGAGAAACACCTATTTTTTTTTAACATGAAACTGCTTTACTCAGTGTGTTACCGGTTTAAATTACCTAGTCCATTTGTTTTGGAGAGGAAGGGACCTCTGCGTAGAATATGGCTCCCGGTAAAATCCTCCTGAGCAACTAACACTGAAGGAATTCTAACCAGAAGAAGTTTCAGCTGGTTGACCTCTGCAATCCTCATTGCCAGACACCACAAAATCCCCCGAAATCAGCAGGCCACTTTCATCCAGATTTGGGTGGAAAATAATTCATGAATTAGACAAACTTTACATTTACATATAATCCTGATAATAACAAAGGATTAGTCTATCGACAGAAAATTTATCGCCAGCTATCTAAATAATTGTTAATTGTTTGGCGGCAAGGTGGTGCTGCGGTTAGCATTGTCGCCACACAGCAAGAGGTTTTTTTGTTTTTTTTTAACCCTTGTGGTGGGGGAGCCCTTCTGTGCAGAGTTTGCATGTTCTCCCCGTGTCAGCGTGGGTTCTCTCTGGGTACTCCAGCTTCCTCCCACAGTCCAAAGACATGCAGGTTTATTGGTGACTTTAAACTATCCATAGGTGTGAATGGTTGTCTGTCTCCATGTGTCAGCCCTGTGACAGTCTGGTGACCTGTCCAGGGTATACACCACCTCTTGCCCAGTGTCAGCTGGGATTTGCTCCAGCTCCCCGCGACCCCTAACAGGATAAGCAATTACTAACTTGAATGAATGAATGAATGTTTAAATCATTTATCTGGTTTTATGTTTAAGATCTTTGTAGTCTGAGTATATTTGTGCTTTGGACTGTTTATCAAGCTGTTAAACAAGATATTTAAGAAATCACCTAGATGTACTTGACAAGCTATAAGTCAACTGATTAATTCCTGAAGTCACTTTCCCTCATCTTAACTTTAAATATTGAATTTGGATGGAATCAAATAGTGAGTCTTGAGTCAAACCTAATTTGAAAGAAATTGTTGAAACTATTTTTTTTTTTAAAATATCACTTTGTATTACTGTATCTGTATTTTATTAGCCGTCAGGTCAGTTATCGGCCATTGACATATGATTGTAATATGCATTATGAAGCTGCAGTTATTCATCTAACAGCAGAGAAACTGAAGCCACATATATGAGCTAGTATAGATTCTATACTAGCTAAAATTCCATGAGATGCAAAGTCCATGAAATGTAAAGAATTGCTCCAACACAGCAGTTGACCAAGGTCTGGAACATTCCGTAATCAAAAGAGCGTCCCTGACGTGTATTACTGAAAATATTGAGTGTTAGCATTTTTCACTGTTTGCTGATGATATGAAAGGCAAAAAAATGCTTGGTGAAAACAGCCACTTTGGTTCAGCATATCTTTCATAGAAAGTGCTGAATTTGTTCTATGGACAAACACACACACCGCTATAGAAGGACACGCACAGCACTATAATATATTACAGACCCAAACATTGAAGTGCCTGAGTCTGCAAAATTGGATGTAGTTTGCACAACAGCTCAAAACATCCTGCTGGGACGAGTAAAACAGCAGGAGAGCTGCCACTGGCCTGTAGAAGCTATAATGCATTCATGGTTTCATTATGTGTTATCTGCTTTCAGAGACACAATCCTGTCCGGACTGCTGTGGAGAATCCACAACAGCATGAATATATGAGTATGCATCCATTTAAATAAATATTAGGATTCACTTTAGTTATTTTGCATATAATAAAGAGTGTGAGAGCAAACATGCATTCTACAGTTTTGCTCTGCTGCCAGGACTGTCTGCTCTTGTGTGTGGAAACGTGACTGAGTTCCCCCGAGAGCTCATTTAAAAGAGAGAGAGAGCTGTCTGACTGAGAGAAAAATCAGTCAAAGAGGAAACTGGGAAACACTGAAACAGGATTCTGCTTAACTAGGGAGCTCTCTGAGGGAAAACCAGGAGATTCCTGTTATATCTGGCTTGGAGAAAACATAAAAAATACTCTCACAGCATCTCCAATTTTCCTAATTTGATGTTTTAATTCTAGTTTAAGAATGCATGATTGCTGCAATGTGTCTGTTGTCTTCTGCCATGCATCACTGGAAGCACCATATACTTATTTGTGAGTGCTGATGACTTCCTTTTTTATTTTATGATTTTTGACTCTGCACCCATTATATTTGCAAAACATTTGAGCTGAGCACACCAGTTCTTTTGTTTCAACTGTGCGGACAGCCTCCTCCGTCACTAATCAATAACATCTTTAAAAGGAAATCTAAATGGAGCACCGACTGTTAGATAAAATGACTAATCCTGGGCATTGATTGAATTATGGGCCATTTGCACATCAATAGCTCACAGTTCCTCTATGTAAGGAACTTGTAACACCTCCAGAGGTGCAAAACCAAGACTGATATTATCTGTTCCTCACCTTTGATGTCCTTTCCAAAGCCCATGGAGGAGGAGACATTCTGGCCCTTGCTGCCGGATTTCTCCTTCATCACATCGTCGTCGCTGGACACGTCGCCGGGCGAGCCAATCTTTTTCTTCTTCCTCTTTTTGTGGCGTGGGGGCAGCTTTTTGGGGAAGGCAAACATTGGAAAGATGACCAGAAGCATGGCTATGGCACACAAGAGAAAGCCGCTCCACCTGAGAGGAAGAAACAACAGATGGGTTGTAAAGGCTACAGAGAACAGACTGATCACCGCAAAGGCAAAGGCACATAAGGACTCGGACAGTCATGCAGATGCACATGCATATTTACCAGTTGCCAACAAAGCGGGGGTCACTCTGGTCGATGTTTACTACAGTTTTGGGGTCGACGTAGAAGCCGATGAGGACGCCTCCTAGCAGGTAGCCAGCTGCAGGTCCCAGGGCTCCCATCACATACATGATGGCTAGAAAAGAAACAGGCAGAGCCAATCAGAAATTCAAATTCTCTTTAAACTGCTTTCCTAGATGAGGCTAAATGAGCTCTCATTAACAACACAGGAAGTCAACACTTTGAGAGCCTTCAAGTTTTTCCTCATTCTCCATTAATGCTCTTAATGACCCACTGTTAACTGTTTAACTCAGACCTGTGGGAGCAGTTCATTACCCCTGATGCATCGCGCAGCATACTCAGAACACCTGCACTGATATCAGTGGGAACTTGCCACCAGCCCTGAGGTCATTTATCACAGCTTTTGAAGCGTCTGTAACAACCGACCTGAAAGCTCCAGAGGTCTCGGGTTGACCTGAGGGCACGCCAGCGGCTCTCCCACATCAGCAAACCTCAGAGCGAGCGGGGGCGAAACATTAACCCTTGGAGGGCTCTCAGACCCTCACAGAGGTAAGCCTATCGCACTCCGTCGCTTTGCCCGCAGGAAGGGAAAAACTCATTAAAGTTAGATAACCTTAGTTGGACAAGTGGAAAAACCTCCTGCGGACATCCAGCGGAGACGCGAGTCAAAGCCATTTACTAGCTGTAATCATGGGGCAAACTTTCTATAATTACACCTGGAACATTGCTGCTAGCCGTCAGGGTGTGAGTGTGTGTGTGTTTGCGTGACTGGGGGGAGGGATTAGCTCTTCATGATGGTTGTGTGTGAATATGCATTAAAATGTTTGTGTGAATGACATAATTCTCACCCTCAAGTAGACTTAGCGGTTATATTTTAATTCTAAATCGGCAAGACGGCTACAAATCACATGCCTCCATCACTCTCACACATTCACACACCTAGCAAAATGTTCCTGTTCCTCCATTTGTGTCTCTCAAATGTCACTTTTCTTGGATGCTGGCACTAAACTCCGTCGTAAGTGTGTGTGCGCACATGTGTAAGAGTGTGCTGGTGTCTGTGTTTAGCAGCAGGTGTGCTGTGTATCTAGACCAATCCTCAAATATCTAATCTCTTCCCCGGAGACCAGTGGAACACCTCATCTCTGCCAGATTACGTAACAAATGCATGCATGCGCACACACACTTCAGCAAAGTTTGTTTTCGTCAGAATGGAAGCTCAAAAGCCATTTCATCTCAGTCTGTTTCACCAAATGTTTCAGCTGCCCCGCCAACATTTGCATATAGCATCCCTACATCCCAAGAGGCTTGCATCTTCTGCCGCCCTCATATTTTCATCCCAATGTTTTGAGTGCTTTTGGACCTCCTTTAATCCCCGGATATGGCCAATCGAGCACGTGTTCGCTTCTATAGTGCGGTTCCAACAATGTCCCAAAGCCCAAATCCTTATCTACACTTAATTAAATCATGGCTTCTTTAAACAAAACTATTGGGAAAAAGAGAATGAGAGGAAAATATTGCTTTAAGAACAAAAGGCCCTTCAACAAATCCTCTTATCAGCCTAGAGCAGACACACACACATGCTTGCACGCATGAACACAAAATGCAAGACAACAATGGTCGATTCCCGTGGCTCCAAAGACTCTGGTGATCACTCATTTTTACGACTTTCGGCGCACATTAAGCTCGTCTATGTGAGTGTATACGTTTCAAAATATAAATGAAACATGTATGAATATATGAAAGTGAGAGCCTGACAGTCTGTGGCAGTTTCAGTCCTATAAATCTTGCAGACATGAATCACTTCTCTAAGCACCTGAAGCAGGTGTCCAGGTGTCCTTCTTTCACTTCTCCTGCCGCTCTCTCTCACATATCGTATTTCATCTTTTTAACTCCTTTCACTGCGCCATTTCTCATATCCTGCTGACTGGAGAGTCACTTCACGGCAGCAGTCGATCTGTTACACAGTGTAACTGGAGAAATTACCCACCCAGAGACAATAAACAATTAACTATTGTTGGCAAGGACAGCGTGAGGTCTTATCTTAATATCTCCATCTTGAAATTAAAAACCATCTCACAAAACCTGAGCCAGTGAATCATGCTTTTGTGGTACACAGCAAAATCATTTCCATCAATAAAGCACTGAATATAGTCCGTGATAGAAAGGATGGCTATAAAGCCGACAGTTTAAAGATGAGAATGGCTCTGAGCGCTTGGTACACATGATTTTAGAGATTGCAGAGGTTTTCAGATTCAGTTCTCCTGACTCTTTTTTTTTTTTAAGATATATTTTTGGGCATTTTTTTGCCTTTAATGGACAGGACAGTTAAGTGTGAAAGGGGGAGAGAGAGAAGGGGAATGACATGCAGCAAAGGGCCACAGGCTGGACTCGAACCCAGGCCGCTGCGGCAACAGCCTTGTACATGGGACGCCTGCTCTACCACTAAGCCACCGACGCCCCAGTTCTCCTGACTCTTGATTGAGCTTCAGAACAGGGTGAAATATGTTATACAGTTTTGAGCAGGTTAATAATAGAAATATTAATGGACACAACTATTACGTACGTGACTTAGCTATTGCTTAAGTTTAAAGGAATACTTTGCCTCTCAAATGATAATTTGAGTATCAATTACTGACCCCTTCTAATGATGGATTTGTGTTGAAAACTCCACAGTGAACGGAGAATCGAAATACAAAGAAAATTCTTGATGAATTAGAGTCATAGGCGTCCGTGTTTAACAACAGCAAAACTATATCAAACATCCATCTACAAACTCTTGCACAACTCGTGCAGTATAATCCAAGTCTCATTTATACAGTCATATGCTCAGGACTTCCCAAATGCACAGACTTTTTCGACAGGAACTGAGCGAAAAGTGAAATTTATCGATGCTCTCTTCACAGCCAGACTCCATTGACAAAAACAGTAATTTTACCTCACTGAACACAGAAGCTGCTGGTCGACCACTGCGTCGATCAGAAGTTTGTTTGTGTGTTATTGTGTGACCGTGGTGAATCTGAACTAACCATTTAAAACACCAAAGTCACACAATAACAAACAAGGAAGTGGTAGACCAGCAGCTCCTGTGTTCAGCAAAGTAAAATTACTGTTTTTGTCAATGAAGTCTGGTTTTGAAGAGACTGTACCTATGTTTTACTTCCTGTTCAGTTTCCCATCGAAAAAGTCTGTCTGTTTGGAGAGTACAAGTTGTGTGAGAGTCTGTAAACAGATGTTTTGATATAGTTTAGCTGGTGTTAGACACGGTGGGTCGCCTATGACTTCAATTTATAAAGAAATGTCACAGTTTTTGGATTCTTTGTTCAGCGCAGGAATGCAAAAAACTTTTTTTTTTTTTTCTCCATGAAGTAAACATAACACAGAGCAAGTAATTGACATACAGTCATTTGAGAGGGTGAAATATTCCTTTAAACCTTACAGGATTAGAAGCCTCAATAATACTAAACTAACAGTCAAGATGGACATTTTTGCAGTACAGTGCCACATGAAGAAAAGCCTATCAATGAATCATCACATCACTTTTCCAACTGCTGACCCTTCCTGTGCCCCAAATATAACAGGCCATCATTTAAACACACTTTGGCTTGAACCAGATACACCTGGCGCAGTCAGCCATTCACTCGTCAGGCCAAGGTTGAGCACCAACTATGGTCCTTTGGTTGCTCTCCAATCTCCATCATCCCCTTTCTTGGGCACCCAGGCGGGAACGGCCATATTTTATCCCCCTTGGGTGATTGTGTAAGTGCCTATCTTGCCACTCCATCTATCACGTTAACAGTGTTCTGCCCGATTGGAGGACACAGGGGGTCATAAACCGTGCTTGACTCGTCGCCCTACCCTGCTTGCCTGGCACAGGCTCCATTCAGATATTTAGGGATGAGGGGATTGAAGGGTTGCAGCCGGGCTGAAGGGCGGCCAGGGCAGACCCATCGGATTGAGGAATATGCTGGCACAGCAGCAGCGCTCCATCACACACAAACACACATGCTGCGGTGGCAGACGTCAGTGGAGCACAGGGGCTGAATGCCAATGCAGAACGCATGGCACGCCACAGGCTCACTTTACTCAATTACGCAATAGACCTTTACCAGCAGCACGTGAAGGACGATACATTATAGGCTTCATATGGCTTTCTACACGTGCAGAGGTAATGGATTAGGAGCTCGCCATTACAGTTATTGGCTTCTCACTCTTATGTTTTACAAAGTCAGCATCTAAACCTCCTACTGTGACCATTCGGCTTGACTTTCAATATGTTGTGTTATTTTGTGCTGACTTTGTTATATGCATTAGACTTGCATGAGAAGATACATATTGAGGATAAAGTCACAGAGCGTGCAAGTTAACATGTTATAAGCAGAATATGATGTCAGCAACAAGATACTGATGTTTATTGCACCGGCCTGGGAAAAAACAAACACACACACACACAAGCACTGAAAAGAACCCATCAAGAAGCACTATAGCATCAATGGCAACTCAGTCCCTTTAACGTCAGCCAAGGTCACTCCCTCACTGCATATTAAACACACACATGAACACTGAAACGTGCATGCACATGGACACGTGAGATGGGAGGTGCAAGGGCGTTAAAGGTAAGAGTGGAGGCGGGATGAGGTTAGAGAGTTTTATAGTGCATCGTTGACCCCAATTTAGTGTTTCAGCTCAACTGTTTGTGATGGATGGACTCAGTGGTGTCAGGAAGACGAAAAAGAGATTTATTCGCCAATAATCTGGAGAAGAGAAAGGCAATATAGTGGGATGCAGAAAGAAATAAAAACTGATAAACAGAGACGAGTGGCGGGGAGAGAAAGCAGAGACAAAGAAAACAGATGAGGCAGGAAGAAACGGAAGAACATCTGAGAGCGGGGAGCGAGAGAGTGATGGAACATGAGGAAACAGAGGGAGAGGAGCTGGGCTGCAGTCTGTGGCGACTGATCCTGCTGTGTAACAGAGTGATAAAGCTTGCTCAGCAACATCCCTCTCAAATCTAACCTTCAGGGACCAGCGCTGCTCTGTTGTCTCCACTCTGCCTCCTCCACACTCCGTAAGAGCTCTGCTCCTCCTGACTCTGTATTCATGAGCTGCACTGACTCATTCAGAGCTTGTAGGAATGAATGAGGGTGAGACAGAAAGAGGAGAATGGCAGCAGAGTGGCGTTAATTGGAAGCATGATTACAGGAAGGTAAATGCCCAGGTGCTGCTTTTGGATTGGTGAAATTATCTTCACAGCAGATCCAAAGTGTTGTATATTAATGGGTTTGTTAATTTGGCCGTCCTTCATAGCTATCCAGCATTGCGGCTAGGCTTGGATACCATTCACATTATTATTTTTTTAAGATATTTTTTGGGCCATTTTGCCTTTAATGGACAGGACAGGTAAGCGTGAAGGGGGGAGAGAGAGAGGGGATGACATGCAGCAAAGGGCCACAAGCTGGATCAAACCTGGGCCGCTGCGGCAACAGCCTTGTACATGGGGCGCCTGCTCTACCACTAAGCCACCGACGCCCCGGATACCATTCACATTTGTACTGATAGCGGTACCGTTTTTGATACCAGGAATTTAGTACCAGTACCCAGTGATACCTTTCTTTGGTACTTAACCTTCAAAAAAACTTCAACAAGCTGCAGCGGTGACGTCGTAAACTAAAACGCAATTCTGCTCCTCTGCTTTTTTCTAACCCCACACAGAGCTAATCGTCCATCTGTGCTCATCTTGCAGTGATTCTATGTTATACTTAAAAAAGTTATGCTTAAACTATCACTGCAGATCAACGCTGAAGCAGCCATTTCGGCTCACTGGTAAGCTGTAGGAGCTTTGGTAAAGTAGTAGGAGTAAAGTCCAAAACTCAAAGATTTAAATTTATAATTAAATAAATCAGAAAAGCAGCACTTAAGAAGTATTTTATTCAATTAAAGACTTAAACAAATGATTAATGATAAAAAATTGCTAATAGGTTTTCACTTACTCTTCAATTGACGATTCATTTCAGCCTTAACTGATATTTATTACAGATGATACCATTTTACATTTTGACACCAGTTTGTTTTTTCAAATGCCACACAACTGGACTTCCCCTCCTTAACTGATAATAACTTCTGCAATAAATGCAAGGAATTCTGGGATACAAAGCACCCAGCTGCTTCCATAGTGTCCCTGGCTGCGAGTGGAATTTCAGCCCTAACAATAAAATGGCGTCTGCAAAGCTCCCCCCCATCCACCCTCCTAACCTTTCCTGACCTTCTGTTCTCTTCACCCCTCACCCTTGAGACGCAGCCAGAGCGGCAGCGGATGGAGGAGAACGCAGAGCAATCGGACCTGATGAGAAAGCACATTGCACCTAATGAAGCAGCTCTCCAGTGGCCAAACTCATTACCACAGATTAATGATTTGATTTAATTACGTGGGCAAAATAAAGGACACACTGCCTTGTCAGAACACTGCGGGGTTAAAAGGTTGAGGCTACAACTCAGAAGACGGAGGAATCATCAGTGTTAGACAGACTGCCCTTTTATCATATCCACAACTCCACACAAGCTGAAATGAACCTGAGCACGACGTGTGTATGTATGTGTTGATGTTTACGTGCTGGCCATTTGCAGTATGTCTCATTTGTTTCCAGATTTGCTTCCTTCTTGTCACTTTCCTGCAATAAAGGCTGCAGAGGTATGAGCCAGGCTCTGTCATCCCTCTCCGCTCTCTGGCTGGAAACTTAGTTTCAATGAATTATGTAGCGCTCCACCTGGCTATTAGCCTACAAAGCTCAGTCAGCCTCCAAACAAGCCTGGGAATGGATGGCAGGCAGCAACACAACGACCTTGGATTTGTATTCAATGCGTTACACCGGAGCTGTCTAATCTCAAAAAGATGCAATCACGTTGTTTTCCCAGCATTACTCAAAAGCCGTGTCATGTTGATTTATGTAACATTATGCTATTCACTCTGACGTAGGATAATGATCAATTTCTACACCTGCTGTGTGACAAAGAAAAAATTTAAATGAGCCGTTCCTCTTAATTTAATAACATCCACTTTGTGTCATACGTCAGCACACACTTCAGATTTCTGATGTACTGCACTATACAGTCCAGCTCAATTCCCAAAGCTCTTTGGAAAGTGTGGCTGCAGGTGACAGCTGTATGACAGATGATCTATGCGGCTGCTGCTATTTGAAAGAGAACGAAAAGAGAGGGACGCCACTCTATGTATCCCTGTGGTGCAGGGATCAATTCAGTCATGTGACTTTCCCCCCCGAAAGACAAGAGGAGGAAAAAGACAATGAAATAGGGGGAATGACGGCATTGTCATGGCAACTTGCTGACATAGCAGTGTCTTCTTACAAGTCCTAACCTTACAGTTTTACCCAGAGGGCATGCACGGGGACTGTGGCCTCTCACACACACACACACAGGACAGTGGGACAAACTGCATTAATATGCATGAGTTATCTGGACCAGACCTAAACACACAAGCAGAACATTGTATATCAAAGGAATGTTTTCTGTAAATCCATTTGCTGTGGAGTGCTGATCCTCTAATATTGCAGCGTGTTCTGTACGGAGCGTCTCCAAGCGCACCTTCTATTTTGGTTCATGTATGTGCTGCAGCGCAAAGTGCAGAAGGGTAGGATGAGGAGTAATATAGATCAGAGGGTGTGCTGAATAAAAAATGCTCTGGTCTTGGGGCGTCGGTGGCTTAGTGGTAGAGCAGGCGTCCCATGTACAAGGCTGTTGCCGCAGCGGCCTGGGTTCAAATCCAGCCTGTGGCCCTTTGCTGCATGTCTCTCCCTCTCTCTCCTCCTTTCACACTTCACTATCCTATCAATTAAAGGCAAAAAATGCCCATAAAAATATCTTTAAAAAAAAAATAAAAAAATTGCTCTGGTCTCATAGCTCTGAAATCACAGGGACACACGACAACAACAACAACAGCTCAACAAATTAAAAAAACGCTTCTGCGGGAAATCATTTTGTTGTCGTGACAGTGCAGAGCAGCAAAAGTTTTCTACTGTATTTCTCATTAACTGTCACACCATATCTTCAGATGTGATACAGCAGCATTTGCACTACAATGCATTTCAAGAATAAAACACGAACCACTGAAATGTGTTGAAAACAAAGCTGTGATGCATACAATCGATGAGCTCCAGTAATCCCATGTCTCTCGCATAAAGAGGCAGAATACAGAGTTACAGCCGACCAGTCAGAGGGGCATGGAGCTGTGTGCGTTCATTCTGTAGCAACCTTGTGTCATTTGAATGCGATTTAATGAAAGTAAACACGGTGAAAGGCCGTGCATAATGGCACTGCGCTCCAGCAAATAGGAGGCTGCAGATTTATCACCATATCTGTCCTGCTGCCTTCGGAATATCTGCGAGGATTTAATGAAGTGCAGAAGTATTTCATACAGTGTAAAAGCAGCTGTGGACAACAGATATTGTGAGAATTACTATTAATTCAGAGATAATGCAGACTGATTACCAGTGCTCATGCTTTTACCACATTAAGATTCTTAATTATGGCCTTGGGAGAGAAGCTGTTATTGCATAAATGTGTTCCTGCATTGAGCAAAAAAAATAAAAGTCTTTATGTACGAATGCTAAGACCAGTCAGGGAGGAAATGAGATGGAAATCAAGGGAGAGGATGCGAGAGGGTGTGGACAGAAAACGGCCAGAAGTCGTCCGAATAGCAGTAGGTAGTAGAGGTAGTGGAAATGAATAAGAATGAAGCGTGCTAGATAAAACTGTTGCAGTTTAAGCGAAGTCAGACTAAACCGACATAAACCCAACTACACTCGCTAATTCTCACTAAGTCAGATATTCAGACATGGACAGAGAAATACATACAAACAGACATTATATCGGCCTGTTTGAGTGAGACGAGTGATTAGACGGGTGGGACTGGTCACATGGAATGATAATCCACAAAAATAGGCACAGACTGATGGAAGCCAGACAAAAACCGCGCAGCTCCAATATGGCACAAACAGGTCAAGAAGTCATTTCCTGCGCTGTGTTAAGCTGGCAGATAGTGTCTCTGTGATAATAACATGCTGATTTAGCTTTGCGGTGGCACACCAGTTGGTTGAGCCCTACCAGACTGCTCGGGCACCCAAACAGAGGACAGTGCTCAACGTTTAGAAATCCATACTTTCCTTGACCTGTAAATTGATTTGAAATGGTTCAAAATCATGACATTTAATTGGATTTCAGTGCTGACTAATGTTATATAGCTCAGTAATTTTGGTAACCCTTTATCACAACTAAATTATTTTTCTAAATTCAATATATTTGAACACTTGAGATGATTTGCACATAACATTTTTAAGAATGTATCTGACTGTTGGACTACCAGATAGCCTTGAAAGCGGAGAGACACAAGATTAAGGTTTTAATTGCATGCTGTTATGAAAACTATAAAACCACAATGGCTGAAATGCTGAGAATACTGTACGTAACCAGTTCATGCTCATGTAATATTAAAAGGTACGAGCAGTCAATGAGCGTTCCACACAGCGCTGGCGTCCCACAGGCAGAACAGTGGGTGGTAAAAGCTTAAGATAAGTATGAAATGTGGGCAGGATGTGAGGAATATTTTAATGGATCAAGTACAGTAAAGAACTTTGATCCTGGTTTGCAGGCAGCACAGACTGGTACAGACACAGAGTCGAGACTTTATCAGCCAGACACGGCCCTACGAACACCAACATCAAAGCCCTTCCAACTTGGAAATCTGCGTTCAGGCCACCCATCGGGCTTCTGAACCACATTACCTCTGAGCATTACAGTTATAAGCCCCTTAAGCAAAGACATGACTGATCACAAGGGGCCCAAAGGACTTGATCGGAATCTTAACTCTGTTTCTCTCCATCCCTTCCCCCTCGAGTTATTCTCCTGCACAGCAAACTACGACCCAGTGACCTCTTCTCTCATCTAGAGGCAGGTCATGTGGCGATGTGGCGTGGTGCATGATTGATGCAGCAGAGGTGAGGCACGCAATAAGGGCAGGCGACGATCTGATTCATAAATCTACCGTACACGCTCCACTGGAGGAATTTTCTCATGCCTTTGTCAGAAATTGCATCTTCTCTTTTATTGTGGTTTATACCAAAGCTCCTCGCTGCAGGATAGTAGCGCCCAAATCTTTGTCATATTGCAAGAAAAGCCCAAACAGTAATAAAACTTTCATGCAAGCTGCTATACTTTCCTTGCAGGGGTCCCCAAGCTCACTTTGCTAAATCAAATATTTAAAAATTGAGAGAGAGAATGGAGGGCTGGTCTTTATTTCTAGCTGCTCCCCTGCTACAGGACGGACGCTACACTACAGTCAGCCAGTGAGGCAACACTTCTGCTAGCCATGATGAACATGGATATTATTAACTGCTTTAACCAATGATTCAGCCAGTCCACAAAGAAAAAGCTGTGGTAGCAATGACCCTCATCGAATGCAACTTAAGTTTCCAGCACGCATGGTTTTCCTGAGGGACCCCAGTACAACTTCTGTGTTCGTCAGAGGGGTCATGGATCCTAACTCTGACACCGAGCGACCACTTTCTGCTGATTCTCATGCTGCTGTAAGGCTTCTGGTCTTGCACTAACAGCAAAAGAACACAAATCTGCTGCTGCTGATTGGGGCTGGTGGGAGTAAGGCTGAATGGAAAGAAATCTAGATGAACAAAAATCAGCAAAACTCAACTGGGAACATGGTGATGGAAGAAGAACCCCGCCAGCGATACATATGAGGTCAGCCGTCAGCTGCTCGCTCTGCTGTGCTGCAGTAAAGCGAGTGAGTGGGCCTCTAAATCCATCACTGTCAGATGGACAAACGCTCTGAGACAAAAGATTTGAGGTCTTAGTTTAGAGAACACTTTTGGATTCAAACTTACAAACACTCAAGTGTGGTTTCTTATCAAAAACTAGTGTGATTTACATGGAATTAATGTTTTTGTCGGTGACTGGTGTGTCCCAGTTGTTTTTGCATATTTTATTATTAATACTAATAGTGATCAATTCCATTTTACACCGTGGTCTTGGCCTGTATCATTATGGCCAAAATGATAACCATGATTATCTCTCCATCCATCCATTTTAATCTGCTTATTCGGGGCCAGGTCATGGGGGCAGCACCCCAGATATCCCTCTCTCCTGTAAGGCTTTCCAGCTCCTCCTGGGGGACCCCAAGGCATTCTCAGGCCAGATGAGATATGTAATCCCTCCAGCGTGTTCTGGGTCTGCCCTGGGGCCTCCTATCAGTGTGACATGCCCAAAACACCTCTAACGGAGGCACCCAGGAGGCATCCTGATCAGATGCCCGAACCACCTCAACTGACCCCTTTGGATGCGAAGGAGCAGCGGCTCTACTCCAAGCTCCCTCCGGATGTCAAAGCTCCTCACCCTTGTACTACATTCCTGCTTATTAACAAATCTTTGCATCAATGTACTAATTCAATGCATTTCCTATAGATGCGTATCCACGATGTATTTTTACAGTGGTCATGGTACCATGATGCGCTGCAGCTGGCTGTCATGGATGTCTGAGTTGATGCTAGACAAGGACAGGTATTCAGTGAGGTAACGTCGGCAATGATTTTCTTCTTGGCATTCATTCAGCGATCGCTCTACAGACTGTAGTGTTTTTTTAGGTAGTTTAAAAAGTTAGTTGGGTTGCTTTTCTGTGCAGACATTAGTCACACACACTTGCTGCTTATGATTTGTCCTCTCCTAAATCCGAAATGCTCCCCGACAAGAGATGATGACGGTTGGTTTTGCTCGTCTGCAGTCCCAACATTCAGGAAAGTTCTTCACAGGATGCTGCTGCAGAGTGCACATATAGTGAACAGCTCTTTAAAAGTGGAGGCTGGCTATTGGTTTAGAAGGTGTTGGAGTTGATATGCAGCAGAGTTTTTTATGAGCTGGGCACACATTATTTTCATTTTATTGTGGGAAGCCAAAATCGTGATCGTAATCAATGTTAGATTAATTGTGCAGCCCTACATTGGTCTGGGTTGACAGTCGATTCTGATTGGCTGCAGAGTGTCCATTAATTCCTGATTATGTCTGTTCACTGTTCTAAATTAATGCACTGACTAAACAGTATCACAATCTTTGTATGTGCAAATCTTGATAGAGATTTGGGAACTGACATGGCTGCACATCTAGTTAATCTTGTTGCTAAACATACTGTCAAATCATATTTACTGTGTCAACTGTACGCAATGTTATTGACTTTGAATCCTGATAGCATCATGTTAGCTTTCTGGCTCACAGCTGAGCCAAAGGGCTCTATGAGCTGAGGGAACTGGAAATATCATCGCCATCATTGCCAAGTCTAAGGTCCATCCTATTTGCTGGAGTAGTAAACAACGTTGTCATTGCATGTGAACCTTATGGAATGGCAGTGATTATTGCAGGAATTAGTCAAACCCTCAGGAGATACACGGGAAACTGAGTTATGGCTTTTGAAAAACTTTAAATTTTAATTGCTAAACACATAAAAATGTAAATGAATGGTCATAATTTTTTTTCTTTGGCAAGTGACCATAGTATAAGTGGGATAATGCCCTTAGAGGTGCCCATAATGAAGAATTAATAGACTCCACAAAGACAACTGTCCTTCATGCACTTCCTGACAATGGACACCTTATGGGACATTATCCCCAACTTATTTATTGCATCGGGGGCTTGGACCACATTATACTTGCTTGTAAGTCTGGTATTTTATATACTCCCTTACACTGCATTGGAATAAAACTTTGCTACAGTGCAGACTGAAAGCACCTGTCGCTGACTGATGTGGCTCAATTATTGTTCTCAGTGAAAGCCTGTGGCAAACAGCACTGTACGCACTCGCATATGTTATTTTATAAACATGAACTACTGAATATTGTTAGTGTGAGTAAATGATGATTCACTTTTGATTTTACCATCATATTAAATTCTGTTTTCACCAGCCCCCAGAAAGGTGTTTCTGTGAATGCTGTGCACAAAGCAAACCTACTTTGTTGTTAGTCAAGATGAGAAAAGTTCTCACCATCCATGCTGGCGTTATAAAGTGTTATTTATCAGACAGCTGGAAATCTATTTCGCTCACTCTTCCTCACGATCTCCCCTTGTGACAAGCCAATCAAACCAACTCAGTTCTCTTTAACTGGCTTACTGATGGGATGTCATTCAAAGGCAGAGCCTGAGAGAAATGTGCTAATTCCTTTGTGCCTCCTCCCTTTCATATGACTTCACTTTCTAATATTTCTCAGAAGTCTTTCACACACTGCCACATTGAGTAAATCCCTTTGCTCTCTACTTAATTGTCTAATCCATCATCCTTTGTGGATTTCCATCCAAATCCATCTTTCTTTGTAACTTTTACCCTCAGTCCCTTTACATAATGAGAGCAAACACACAATTTTAGCTCATCCTCTACTAATTGCTTCTAATGAATGACTTAAAGGGGCATTTTCAACATTTTCTTGCAATGAAAACTCCTCTGTAGACAAGTTTAGGTCAGTATGTACCTTGAAAATGTACAGAACATGCACAGCCGAAGCAACAGGCAGGTACAGAGTCTGCTGTAGTGTGGAGCCTGCTATTTTTTCCACCACTCTCTGGTCGAGCTGTTAGGTCAACAAATTGCTATTCCAGGTTAGGATTAGTCATCAGATTTGTGAGATTAAGAGTGCAAACAAGGTTTATAAAGGCATTCTAGGTGAAATTTGAAACAGTGTGAGTCATTGTGGGGAGGTAGACTGGGCATTTACATCCTCAGTTGAAAGTAACATATGTTATCAGGCCAAATTTGCTTCATTCTCAACCTCTGATTGAAGCTGTACACCATGCAGCCAATCTGAGAGGACCATTATTAGCGATTGGACGAATGTATCAGCTATCTGTGATTGGCTGAGTACATCACCGACTGTTTTTTGGGGTGCTAATTTAAAGGTCTGCCTCCATAGAACAAGTGAGAGATGGTGCTCAGCGGGCAGCTGGCAAAGCACTCAAAGTGTGCAGATAGGTCTGGCTTTGCAAGACTACTCAGCGACAGAATCTCGTTCGGCAAGCTAACCCTGTAACACAAAGAGGCCAGAAAAAACAGCATGTAGAGCAAGCGTATTTTCACTTCTAACTTGGTGAATTAAGGGTTTATTTCGACCAAACCAGAGGTAGTGAAAGACTAACCAAGACAGTTTGGGTGAGTTTTATTTTGTCTTCGTCACATTCAAGTGTGTTTAATGATGAGTTAGGAGAGAAACCTAAATTCAGAAAGTACATATTTGCATCGTTATGTTAAATAAGGAAAACAGATGTACAAATATATTCCTTTCTTGGCATTTTGTGAGTTTATTTTGACTAATCATTTGACTAAAAAACCTATGAGAGCTTGGACCTGGATTTTAACATGTTGCCAAACCCTAATCCTTACATTACCTCTTGCCAAAACACACACACACACTGGTGGAGTGCTCCCAAATGTCGCGTCAAACACACCAAGTCTGTCACCACTCTGTGTTTATCCATGCATACATAATGTTCCAGCATTTGAGAGGGTGGCAGATAATCTTTCAGCTGATGAGGGGCCATGAATGGGGCATCTGGGCCGGGGGTATAACCACATTATACTAGCAACCGAGTGTGCGTGAGTGTATGTGTGTGAATCCATAAGAGGAGTGAGTACAGGGCTGAGGTGTTAGTTTGCCACAAGCTTGCACCTGCAGCTTTTCAGCCTCTCTCATTGACAGACATGGCACAGCAATCTGGTCCATGGTGCTTAAGCGGTGCCCCCCCCCCCCCCCCCCCGATCTTCAGCCAGCGCCAAGAATTTGGCCGATTCATCAGCGCACCCTCCTCTGTCCAATTCCTGCACCAGCTACTCCAAGAGGAAAATAAAGAGGCAAGAATGCTGATTCCAACTCAACTCCACAGCCATATTCTTAATCATATTCACCAGCCTTCTTTATGCTTGAATGTGTGTTTTCTGATTCTGTGTCCTGTGTGACTTTCATTTCCTTGGCAACAGTGAGAAAATTGGATTTGCTGGTATCTTGAAGGATAAAAGGCTAAAAGACTATATTAATAGCTAAGCTTATGTGATCTTAACCATGAATCTGGAATACTTTGATTACTATTTGAGTGAATATAATTACTGTGGCACAACACACAGCAGATGGAGTGACTACACAGCACCACCCTGCTTTCATTCACATCATTTGCTGTTAATGCAGGTAAGAAAAGAACTCAGTACACTGTTCTGCAGCAGAGGTGCCTCCTACACACTGTGACAGAAGTCTGTGAAGCCAGTCTTGAGAATGACGGGTCAGACTTCCCTGCAGTGTCTCCGCACAGGCACAGATGTTCAAATACCACTGCATGCTTGCAGGAAAAGCCACGCAACACAAAACCCTGCCTCCTGCAAACACTTGTGCTCACTCCCACCAACCCCCAAAGCCCTAAACCTCACCCACCCCCATCTGCAGGTGCACACACACACACACACACACACACACACACACACACACACACACACACACACACACACACACACACACACACACACACACACACCCTGCCAGCTCTAAACAGCTGCTCTCTCACCATTTACACCCTGCTACCAACTACTAGGCCCCCCAAAACGTAAAATGGGGATAGAAGCCTAGCATTAGAGCAGCAGGCTTTGGAAAATATTATAAGGTACCTGTGTCTGGCTGTTAAAAGATTCCTACTGTGTACTTTAAATAAACTTTTCTCCCAAACATCCCAAAACAATGAGCCAACTCAGTCAGCTAAAACCAGTGGACGACTCTTGTCAAAACACTGTCTCTCCAATGAGCTGTATCGCGGTTATGTGTTAGCCTATTAGCCCGAGTTACATAATGCACAACCAGCTTAACGCTACATTTAGTGGCATAACGGAGCTTGGCAGAGCCGCTACAACAGACAGAAGAATGTGCACGGCGAGATTCGCCCCAGTCTGTACGCCTGTCAGGCTACATTTTTTGGTCTTAGTGCATTATTTTTCAGCATGTCTGTATGTGTCTGAGTGTGCACATGTGTGTGTGTGTGTGTGTGTGTGTGTGCGCAGCAATCCCACAGGCTGGGGTTGGAAAACGTTTAGTGTCATGCCATTTATCTCCCTCAGAGTGGGCTCCTGTCCCTCCAGGAGCTTGACACAGATGGGTCGGCTATATGCAGCCAGCACAGTAGAATAGCAGCTTAAGGTCAGAAGGTCAATATGAGGAAAAAAAGGACATCCAGTGTATAAAAATGGAAGGAAATGCTTTAATTTTCTTACCAATGTTGCTTTAGTAAGCAAATCTGTTTGAATGTCCATGTGGAGGTCACCATTTGTCGACATGATCCTAATATTTGTGAATGAAAGCACATTCTTTCCCAAATACCAGAGCTGTTTTTGTGCTCAACATGTTCTTACACTTATGTAAATGCCATTAACACTTCTCCCTCCAGCAGCCCCTCCTCCCTCAGTCTCCATCTACGCAGCACAGGGGTCAAGGAGAACAATAGCCAGTCCACTGCTCCGAGGGCATAACACGAGAACGGAGGGGGATTTTTTCTCCCCCCATCTCTGTAGCAAAACAACACTCCTAACAACACCCTAAAGGCTGAATCAACTTGGAGGACGGACTGAGCTGAGCAGATAAGACGCACAAGATTGAAAGAAGAGAGCGTAATTCAGCTTGACATGCATGTACAGGCAGTCTATATGCAGTATATGCAACTATTTGATCCAGATAGAATTGACACAGCTCAGATATGTCCAATCCCACAGTAGCTCACTCAGAGTTTCCATCTTTTTAAGAATCCAGTGCTCGATAGCGACAGTACCCTCTGTGTCGATAGCCATTGCAGGACATGCTGTACCCCTGGCAACAGATAAACATCTGGTAATTATTGACAACGACTCATTTCCTGACTGGACACAACAGGCGAAGGAAGGGCATGTTTCTCTTCACAATGCTGATAGGCTTAATCAGAGAAAATACACAGAAAGGCTGCAGGTTTTTAAGTGCTTTCAGTCAGCAGAGATGAAACGGCAAAGGACATCTGAAGTGAAGAGGCCTCTTGTTTTTTTGTTACAGGCCGTATAACACTTAAAGGGGATGTGGCAGCTCGGGGGAGATAAGGCAGTATTAAAGCTATCCATCTAGACAGGAAAAATAAAAAGGGAGAAAAATGTGCTATTCGCAAGTACAGATGTCACATTAAGATGTGTTATAAATTAAACGTTTCATTTGTGAATGAGGCACTGTAATTTGTTCAAATTGTGGGACGCTGTTAAGGCAATCATGTAATCCCCAAGACACTCAATTATGAGTCATGGCTTCGTGGGTGGGGAAGATAGTGTCTGCGGTCCTGAGATATTTGCAGCACTGTAGCCCAAACACACTAACCACTCAGTCATAAAGTTACCCAGTCTGAAAATCTATGTGACATTTCATTTTTCAAGCTGATTTCTAATGTATAGATGTGAATGAGAAGTGACAATCCCCTACTGTGTTTCTGTCCAGTGACATTTAAACCACTTCAAAGCTATTTTGGGGCATTATTTCATTTTAACCCGAGCCAACAAGAGCAAGGGATCAAAGAGGATTGGGGGGGGGGGGGGGACAACATGAACCAAAGAGCCAGCAAGAACAAAGAAAAATTGTCCATTCCTTTCCCGCATACCTTTAAACAAAAGGTTTCTCAGCGTCACTGTGATCCCGAAAACCTCTTGTGGCATTTCCCCAGGAACCTTCCCACACTGTCAAAACAACCCGGACACAACGCTGAAAAATGGCCAGAAGTCAGCAGCCAATGAGACTGAGCAATGACTGCACTACAGTTGGTGCGGTAAAGACCCCTGCCTCTGGAAACAAACCGACTCCCACACTTGCCTTATTCTATCACTCCTACTCTTCCTGCGGAGTGATTAAAAGACAAAATGTCTGTGAGGAGTGCAGGTTGGTGGAGATACAAACAGCAGTGAAGGATTTCGAGGCACAGACAGAGTCATCGGTGGCACAGGATCAGCCTCAGAGGGGTCAGCGGTTCAATGGGGAGTCACAGTAGTAGTAGTAATAGTGGTGGTCAGAGCTGGCAGCCCTGCAAGCTGCAGCTAAAAAGGTCGCCTGCTGCTGAGTAACCCTGAGGGCCTGTGTGGACAACACAACCGAGCGGAGGGAAAGCGAGTAGAGATATTTAAAACCTCCTTGAGGATAAGCCAAGGGGACAGTGATGAAACAGGACCAGCCTTCTTTCTATATGTGTGCCAGCCTCTGACGGGGCCCAAACGTGTACCCTAACTGATTCTGAAATGTGATCTGTCAGCCTGGAGGGGCAGAGACGGAGCGAGCGCCGGGGGGAGGGGAGGTTCTCTAGGGACGTGTGTGTGTGTTTGCTTCTGTCAGTGCACAATCTGCATTTGCTTTGGCTGCTGGGCAGAACAGGACACACAGTTTAATGGAATTGACTTGAGTGAGCACAGAAAAAGGACGTGCCGGGGCCACGGCTGATAATCCTCAACAAAAAATAAAAACACAGGAGGTAATAGTGAACTGTTCATTCCTGCTTTTTCCTCTCTAATCTGGAGGGAGACACACACACAAAACGCACTTCAGGAGAGATACTGAGAGCAACTGTTCTTTCTAAATCTGTCAGAGGGAGAGAGCGGAAAACACACCCCTTGTGCTTATGCGAGCATGTGTGTGTGTGTCTGTGAGTATCAGAGAGCGCAGACAAGACCAGTGTTCAGGCTGTCTCTGCGGGTGTTAAAGCTCCTCTCTTCCTAAACTGGGCACCACCTCTTCTCCTCCTCTTTAGTAAATAAACACCACTGTGTCAAACTACAGCTATGTCAGATCTCCTTTTATTTTCATGGGAACATTAATAACGCACACGCACCAATAACACACACCAGTATGTCCGTTTCAAAGTCATCTGCACTGCAAACTAGTTAATGCAGAGGCAGTGGGACTTTGTCAGCCAGTAGGAATCTATTAACCTTATCCTGCGTGTAGACAGGGTGGCTGTGTGTACAGTAGATTTGTATGCAAACAGGCTGCAAAGTCTAGACAATAAAAAGAAAAACAGGGAATTAACAAAAGGGCTGTGACAAATTTTGGGTATATTTTCAGTGGACACCTCCTCCAGAGGGTAATGTGGACATGCAGACAGCAATCTAATCAGAGATGACCTCTCCGTTCACCCAACATCAATAACAGCTTCTCAGCATCATTAGCTTGTAAATCACAGAGGTCGTCAGTGAGGCGGGGGTGGAAGGAAAAAACACTCCCTCTCATAGCTGGAGGTCACAGTCACTGTCCATGGCTTGTAAGGGATCAACAACTCAATGAGGAGAATCGAGATTATATTGATCATTTAGATCTGTGGGTCACTGTGTAGTCAAATCACATGGAGATGGTGACGGAGACTGGAGGAATCAATCAACAGCGGAGACAGCAAAACAACAACAGAAGCTGATTTGAATACGTTTGTTTCCAGTTTATTACAAATTGTTGCTCAACTGAACAACAGAAACCTCATCTAATGCAACAAGCCACCTTCACACAAGATGGAGTGGCTCCTCAGAGAGGGGCAAAGACAAACGTTCACCATAGTAACGCCAAGAATGGTATGTTGTAAATCTGTCAGAGCAGAAAGAGAACAGACTGAGGAAAAGAGGCAGAAATGTGCAAACGGCGGCTACTTCCACACTCGAGCTGCCAGTTCTTGTCTTTAAATTCTCTAGAGGAGTACTACAAAACCACAAAATCCTAAACAGAGATCTACAAAGCCAAATAAACAATTCCCTCGTTTCACCATTTGCTCTCAAAGTACAGTAAAAGAGGTAAAGTTCAGATGCCGTGCCTGTTACATTACCATAGCGACATGGGGCCATAGCTGGGAATTGGGGCGACTGGTCCGAGGGAATGCCCTACTGTGTATGCATGCGTACACAAAGATAACATCCTGACAAAAAACCACACACTCTCTCTTTCTCTTCCTCCAAGGGCACCAGAAGTACCCCTCAGTGTACACCGCATTGTCCTACTAAAGCGAGCAGCTCCTCCCCTCTGAGCCAGTGTAAATTGAGATGGGGTTTACGTTCATGGGAGAGGGGGGAAAACCATCTCGAGGTAATTTCGGGGGAAGCCTCCTCAAGATATGGGTAGCCTATATCTCCACAAAATTAAGCTAGGAAAATATGAGGATAGCTTGGAGGATTTCTGGGTGAATGGGTTCAGAAGTGCTCCACTTTCCCTTCTCGCAGGGGGGGGGAAAGGGGACTGGGTAGAGGTTAAAAATCTACGTTTCAATGTTGACTCTAACACTTGCCCAACAACATGTTTATTTAGGGTGAAATAAAGAATTATGATGTCTGAAGGTAGATTTCATCCAAACTAAACATACTGCGTTACTGGAGTGCAAGGTGAAGCGGTATCATGGTACTACCGTAACCAGGGTAGTTAGAAATCCCGAAGGTAAGGTTTTCAACACCGTTAAAAATACAGACACTCCTGTTTCTATTGAGCTCAAAATGGAGAGGCTGTAATGAGAATGTTTTCATGTAGTTCACATTGCGTACCACCAGAGGTCAGTCTGGTGCCACAGCAGCTGAGCTCACTGTAAGTGGTGGGGATAATGCTACAATTGGGGGTGTGCCATATCATCTTATTCACGATTATACCGGTATAATTTTTAAAACAATATAAAAAATTCTTATCGCGATACTCGCAATATTCCGACTTATTGACATATTGACGTCATACTGTCAACCATGGCAACAACGAGCATAGCTGGACTCCGCAGGGGTTTCAAAAAGAGGAGCAGCTTCAGTAGCGCGGAATAAACGGTGGTGTCCTGAATGTTTTATGAACAGCCCCGGACTTCTCAGACTCTTTTAGTGAGTTACCCCTCACAGGGAACTCATTCAGCGGCTCCTCTGGCAGCAGCACAGCAACTCTCCCTTTCCTCTCTCGCTGTGTGTATGTGTTATGAAGTAATTTTGTCATAAACCTTTGGTAATGTAAATATACGTGACGCTCACAGCTTGACAAAAAATTACATATATGTGAATGTGCGATAGTTCTGGTATCATAACAGTCTGTCACAGGTTACAGCGTGATGATTAGAGGAGAAATGGCAGAGCATAAAGGTCCAGGTGGGAAAACAACAAAACAAAACTCATTCAGAGTCTGTATTCACAAACTGTGCCTTTAAACAAGCCGTCTGGGCTTCTGGGAAGTTGTGACATCACAAAGATAAAAAGGCAGAAACTGCTGATACCGTTTGGTTACGGTCATTTCCCAGCTGCAAAGATGGTGCAGAGATGCCGAGCGAACAGATGTGGAAGACCCGTAAACGCAACCAATCTTAACACGTGGGCTTTTCGAGAGGGAGGCTTAAAGAGACAGGCGCTAAAACAGAGCATCTCACACAGAGGGTGTAAATAGGTATATTCAGACAGATAGTCTGAGAAAAATAAAGTGTTTTTCGAACATTAAAGCATGAAAACACGTTTAAGTCAAAACCTAAAATACAAGTATAAACCTAAAAATGACCATCATATGGGACCTTTAAATCTAATTTTAGAAAAACTGCCAATGCTAGTGGTGTTCAATGAATGACTATGCCTGTTTCATAGGGATGTGTTCTTTGTGTTTATGCTAGGGATATGCTGCTACGTAGGAGTTAAAGAGTCAAAAGGCTGCAGATAGATTACACTGGAGGATCTAATGGTCAGGGGTTTAAAAACACAAAATTAACCACTGCCATGAATATTTGCATATAAACTATGAATTAAAATCTAATAGTGTTTTTGTGAATCGATACAGTATCACTAAACATAATATTGCGATACTCGAGTATACTAATATTTTCGTACACCCCTACATACTAACATGGCAAGCCAGCACTACCTGGACTTCTTCATCCGTGGCTGACTCATGCACCAAATACCAGAACACGCCTCAGAGAATGTCAAAGATAAAGATGTATTCAAAACACCTGAATAATACAAGCGGAGCCCAGTTACCATGGTTATTGTGAGAGTCTGATATACAAATCAAGGACATTTTCTCCACTTCCCCACTCCGTCTGACATGTCAGAACATGTTGCCGTTTTCCCAAACAATGCATTGCTGGAAGACACAGATTATCCCTCTGGGAGTCCTCTGAAAATAACCATCAAGGGCACAGCAGCCGCTTTTGATGGATATCTGTACACGGGGATGTCTTGACTGTGATGACTCAATGGGCCTTAGGAGCTCAGAAGCGTTTGCTCTGGTGTACCATGGCGAGGTGAAGGCCCAGCAAGTCTCTGTTTTGGGGTTGTTTTCTCCTTGTTTTCCTGCCTGGTTCAATAGCTCTGCTGCATTGGCTCCCTGTGATGCAGGGATCTGATCAATACTGGGTCTCGGGGGCAGCGGAGCAGGCAGCGAGAGGACTCAACACAGAATATGCTCCATAGACTGCGTAATGTTGGGATCGGGGGCTGGTGTCATCACTGTGGCTAATGCTCTGCAACAATCTCTGTTGTTTTTCATCCAACAAGCATATTGAAACAAGTAGTTAATGAATCAGTCGATGGATCAAATGAAAAGTTAAATCACAAGATCACAAGATAAAGCTGTTTATCAAGCAAAAACACAAACATTCAGAGGATAATTTTGCAGATTAATCCATAGTATAAACCAACAGATAAACTGATGACAGTAATCATTAGTTGCAGGCCTACATACAGGTCAGTGGGACAGTGACCATCTGTGTAAAGACACTGCACCAGATTGAGGGGTGCCCCATGTCCCAATAACCCAACTACAGTGGGGACACACAGGAGGATTACTTCTGCAACCATGACCTTCTCTATGAGCTCTGCGGAGTATGTGTGTGCGTGTACAGGCCATCACAGCCAGCACAGCCCCAGCATACCAGATAAATTACAGGATACCTGTGAAGAAATGTACAGATGATTTGTGAAGGAATACAATCTGCTCACACTTAAACACACCAGAAACCAGTCCTTTCTGGCTAAACATGAGAGCATGCTGCTTTACTGCTGCCAGCCTGTGCGCACACACACAAGCCTGAGGACACAGCAGTATTACCATGCACACGCACACACACACAGTGCAGGACCATTAATCATAAGCAACCCAGTTCTGCTTCTCGCACCACACTCCTCTCATGCGCTTCTGGCCCAAGGTTGACTTTGCAGTCTCTGTATTTACCTCAGTGTGGTGCAGAGGTTGCATGCCGTGGAGATTAAATCAAAAGGACAGAGGGCTGGGGGGGTGATGAGTGCATTGTTGAACTCTGCGGGCATACATGCATGCACATACCCTCCCGGTAAACATCGCAAGACCAGACCAGTTAAAAGCTGTCTTTTAAATCTATCAAAATGCAAATATCTGATGCATTTATAGTGGGAATGAAATCAGCAGAGATAATTGACACTAACTGTCTTACAGACCAGTAACTGTATAGCCCAAGGGCACTGCATCCTTCAAGTTACACACATAAGAGCTGCACAGTTTGTACTGTGGAGCAAAACTAGTGAAACTGCTCAAGTCTGAGAAGCAGCCTGTCTTCTATTTATCCAAATAAATTCAGCAAGTCTGGAATGTTTTTGTGATGTAACATTGTTCCTCCACGTTTTATAAATGTCAGGGAAACAAAATGTATTACAGGATGTCTTACCCAGGTAGAGAGATGCATTTTCTTTCTTCACATTGTCGTCCAGGTAGGTGGGCCCCAGGGTGTAGATTGGCGTGGACCCCATGCCCACAAGTATCTGGGCACAGATGAACAGAGTCACATACAGGTTGTGCTCATTGCCCTCCTGGTCGCGAGGGCACGATGCCACATCGAGCTCACGCCCACTGCTGTTGCCACTCAAACAGAGGCCTTCACGCCCCGTTGATGAGTTCATCTCCTGAATCTGGTACGGTGGTGAGATGAAGTGGGGCAGGGAAAACAATGCTGCCCCCACAGCGATGACCACACCACCTACAGCCAGCCAGCGCGGCCTCTGACCTCTGCCCCCGAAGTAGGAGATGAAGACCACCACCAGCAGGCTGCCAATGTCGAAGCAGCTGACCAGCAGGCCAGACTCAGAGCTGCGCAGACTGTAACGCTTCTCAATGGTGGTGATGACACTGCTCAGGTAGCCCGAAACCATCAGGGACTGAATGAAGGTCAGGTAGCACATGCAAAACAGGAAGCAGCGAGAGTCTCTTAGGATGACCCGCACATACTTCCTGGCTGGGATGCGGATAAGGCGGGTGAGAGAGAAACCAAGTTTTTTACCCCCCGAACCTGCAGCCCTGTGGCCCTCCACAGGTAATGAGCTGCTGAGCCCCACCATGCTGGAGGCAGAGGGGGAGAAGTCTGTCCTGGAGGAGGGAGTCTCTGCCTGGCTTGAGTCTGGGGTTTTTGCCTGGAGCTCGTTGCCCTCCTCCACCGCCACACAGGTGTGGGTGGTGTTGACCAGCCGAGTCTCCGCAGACTTGCGATCCGGCTGACAGGGTCCATTCAGGATGGGTAAGCTTTTGGACTTGAAGCAGGTCTCTGGGTCCATGTACTGGTCCTGGAGCTCACGGATCTCCAGAGACTCAGACAGGTCACTCCCCGTCTCATCGTTATCTGATGAAGTCATGTCGCAGCTGGAGATGTGGCTCCTTTCTGTGCTGAAGAGTCGGTCAGTAACTAGTGCCACATGAGGGCAAAGTGGAGCTGCTGCTGGAGAAAAGACTCTGCCCTGCCAGTGGGACTGGGTCGGACTGAACCCCTCTGGTTATGTGCATGTTTTGTTCCACATAGCCATTCACAGCAGCTCCTCTCTGTCACCTTAGCTCCAAAATATTCTTACAAGCCACTGGCCACTGGTGACATCATGACTGGATACAGCTGAACATCACCTCCCTAACACTTCACAATATTGTCTAATGTGTGAACTGTTTTTAATAAATTGTTTCTAATAATAAAAAAGAAACATACAAATAACAAAAAGGTGCTGTCTTTACAGTACTCCCCTAATTTATGACCCCTTGTACGTGTTGCTTTTATGGCTCTTTGTTAGATAGCTGGATTCATAGGGGCTTTTTGTTTCCTTTGTCCCATAGCTGTGCAGCATCCTGGGGGAAAAAAAGATAAAAACATGAAATTAAAATATTAACAAATATCAAAAAATGGCTGATAGATCAAAAACAGACATATTTACATAGAAACAAAACGTCAAAATATAACCCCATTCACTTCTGGCATTCTGGCAATACGTCCACCCTGGATTAAACCGGTCACTTCACATCGCTTAATTGCTTAAAACGAGAAAATATCCCCCCAAAAAATAAAAAATAACCTCCAGGAACAAACAATCGCATCGGTGTCAAACTGTCGCAGCGGGCAAATCTCAATAACAGCCAGCTTTCCTTTGTCAAAACGAGAAATATACCTAGAGAACAAAAGACCACGCTGTCCACAAACGTCTCAGTCATGACTTTGAAAAGAATTAAAACCTCCGATTCAGCGCGAGACATGTCTGAAATTAAGCAACAGAAAGTCCCGGCTTCGACTAAAACGGCGACAAATATTATTTGGCATAACTTCTGTGAAAGGCTAGAGGTGCAGGAGGCTGTAATACTCACACAGGACAGAGGGAGGTAGCCTGTTGTTCTCCACGGAGCGGCCACTCAGTGAATGAAATCTGTTTAATGCGGATGGCTGCTGCTGCTGGTGGGCACGTGCTGCCTTCATGGACTGTCGGAAATAGTACAATTCAGACTTCGGAGCACCAATTAAGCACGAAATAAACGCTGAAAGTGTCTAGTTTTGATTACGCCAGCTCATAGAATTAAAAATAACAAAATTAAGATGTTGTAAAAAATAATATAAGTGGCGATTGAATTGAAATATTTGGTTAGAAATGTGTTCATCAATTATACAGCCGATAAAACTTATCAGTTATCTTTTTACGTGTGTAACTCACCGTAGCTTTATGCTACTCTAGCTCTAAAATGTTAAAACAATCACCAGAAAACATGTCTCCGTCTTCGTCGCTGTATTTTATACACAAATACGCTAACTTTTCTTCTCAACCGTCGAGCTACAACATAAACCCAACGAGGAGAATCTACATTGAATGTAACAAATGTGGGGGTGATTGTTTTTCACACCAGCCATACTGGGACTTGTAGTTCCTTTCGCGAGTAAAGCGCGCGTTCAGCTCACTATTAAACTACATGTGAAGCTGATATAAGTAGCAGCGAGTCTCTGAGACACAAGCGACACTTGATACTTCTGGAAATACTGTTGCATCCATAATTTCATTCAGGTAGTTTCCACTACACTAACTCCAGGACTTCATATACCAACATGCTTGTCGACCCATATGCTTGCTTGTTTAGTGCACTACGTCATTCAGACAGCTGGGACCCTTGCTGACCCAGCAGTGATTGACTGGTCACAGGCTCATATAGACAATGGGTTTGTGCCTGGCACTCCTCTGACGCAATAAATAGTAATTAATTGTTCAGTGAAGTCAGTTTATTTTTTCAGGGAATACTACCATTGATTCATTGATGTAAAGTACTTTAATTAGAATATATTAATACACATTTTTAAAGCTGAAACTATGTGAAATACATTTACATTTAGACTTGTATTGAGAAGGGAAAATATAGATTTATGATGGAGATTGTAGCCTTTCTTCTGATGGCCGTTGCAACAGTAGGTCTACTGGGTGCATTTATAAGGTAACAAGAATGATTTGGAGCCATATAAATAAAGGTATTGATTCGGTTTGTCTGAATAAACATTAACGCTTGACATGTTTTTTTAAAGGTAAAATGTCACCGAATGGAGATTGAATGGAAAATATCTGTGCTGGCAGAGAATTAAGATCTTCCTTTTTTGTGGAGAGAGTTGACTCCCAGTGCCTGTCAAATGGATGGATGACTTTCCCCAAGGTCATTAATTCATTTCCTGGACAAGGTAGGCTGGGTGATCAATCCCGCTCCTCCTCCGCTCCTCATTCTGATGCTCTTCGGTTCCTCCGCAGAGGAATACCATTCGAACAAAGCCTGAATGTCAAATTTCTGCTTCACTTCACTTCTCAAATGTCTGATATATTTGGGATGTCTCCTAACATTAAAATGCTTTTTTTTTTCTCCAATCCTAAAGTGACACACACGCTTAGCTTTCCCCCAGCTGTGTGCAGTCCACCATCTCACTGGTGACTGAGAGAGAAAGACTGTCTCTCAGCAGTCAATCAGAGGGATCAATGAGAGGCATCATGGTCCATCATAGAGGCCTCTGTGGCCTCTGTTCGGGAGTTTTTAATCTCTCTCTCTGGCTATGGGCACGCAGCAGGCTAATCAATACCCCAAACCACCATGAATACACAACAGCATAAAGGGAAGAGGGGATTTATTCAGCAGATAGTGGCACTATGGCAGAGCTTTCATAGCATCTCTGCAAGTATAGATACAGTAGGAAATATAATATTTCAGGCACATATAATGTTGAATGTTATGTAATTGCCCCATATTTAAATACACCTGGCAGAGACAGAGGGAAATTAAGTATTTTTGTTGTTGTTTTGGGGTTTTTAAATCATTTTTTTTATGTTTTTCTACCATCTGTTAGCTAAAATGAAATAAAAAATAATTTAGTTGCAAAACATAAGACAACTGAATGGGCCTACTGGTCACAGTCCCAGGGGCCCCAAGTGTCAGGGGCTCCACTGGCCTTCACCTGCAAAATGTCACTCAAATTAACACATACCAGGAAGTCAAAATGACCACAAAGAGATGTAAAGGAACTGCAAAGAGACACAAAATAGCTACAAAAGGGGGCAAAACAACCAGATACCCCTTTTCATCCAACATGGAACTGGTTCTGTTTCGGTTCCAACACCTAATTTTTAACTGTTCGGAGCATTTTGTCCAAAGATTCAGATTCAGAACTTGAAAAGTTGGTTCCCAGCTGGAACCAAAAAACATAGCAGGTTTTTCCTCTGTCCTGGAGTATGAAGCGTAATGATGTAAGTGGGTGTGTCATATTCTACAGGTTGTAACGAGAGGATGGAGAAGGCAACAATGGAGAAGTCAGAAATCATTGGAACAAAACAGCCATGCAGAAGTCTTATTAATAGTTGTTTCATGTTTGTTTTTTGTTTTTTTGTAAAAACAAATATCTGTAATAACAGAACAAAAGTTTGCAGATAATTTATGCAAAACACAGTTTTGCTACTGTTTATTTTGTTGAAACGTGGGCTGGTCGGCTAGATAGCACCAAGGTTCCAAAATCCTGAACAGAACTGGTTCAAGAACCAAAGTTAATTTGGTGGAAAGGGGGTAAAAGAGACATAAAACGACCAACAAAAGACACAAAGTTAACTAAAAAGGCCACAAAACAACCACATGGAGTCACAAAATCACACAAAGATGCATAACAACTAGAAGGAGATGAAAAACAAACAAAAAAAGAGGCTTAACTACCACTAAGTCTGTAGCCATTTTTACACAGAGACTGCACTACAAGGCTGCTTAAAAGTCCCTTCTTTATGTCTCCTCTACATTTTGAACTAAATAACAACGGCATCATTCTGCTCCAGAGTGTGATTACACACTGCATCAAGGCTTTGCAGAATCGAAAGAGGCATGACGGGCGTGACATGTAACACAACAGCATAGTATGATATAAAACATATGCATCGGCAGTGCTCTCTAAACAACGACAATGACATTCAGGTCTCAATCATTTACTGTCCCAGTCATATGGCGGCTGATCTCATCCTCTGCTCAGAGGGTAAGAAGCTTCCGAATCTCATAGTTTTTTCCAATTTGTGGACATTTGCGGCCACTGTTCTCCTTTTTTGAGTTAGCCACTAACTGCTAACAGCTACTTTTTAAATCTCCTGCAGTGAATGGCACGAATAACGTGTCATCAAAAGGTCACACCTGTGCTGCCCATGATCCTGTCTTGCCAGCTGTCCTGTTTATACAGACACTGTTTCAGTGCTGTCACTACCTCCTGTGGTGACTTAAAGGCAAGACCACTCTGTCCCCACATTCTGCAATAGTACCTTATATACAGAGCGGCAAGGTGGCATAATAGTGTGATGTTCCCACCCTTAACAGACAGTGTAAAAGGGATTTGTGTGTCTTACTCCTGTGTAGGAGAGGTGGCGGGGCCTTTTGCATATCTGTGCCCAGGGGCCCATTGTTTTATAATCCATCCATGAACATGAAGAGGACAAAAACAATGAATCCAGGCCAGTTGAAATGTCATCCCCCCATAATTCAAACGAAATACTGTATTTCTAATTCTTTGTAATCAAGGAGAATGTGTTGCAGAAGTTTAAGTGGAAGAAAAATATGTAACATACTGCATCATACACTCATTGTCCACAGCAGATTCTTCTTTGTTGCAGCCAAAGGCTATTTATTTAGAGAAGACAGGGAAGTCACAGGGACATTTCGTTAGCCCATGACCTTTCTTAAAACAGAGAGTGTGTGACCGGAGACTTCACAGATGACAGGAGCAGCCTTTCCAAAGGTTAATATGTTCATGCCTTCTCAGAAGCAGCTCTAATACAGCACAGTCCAGCTTTAGACGAATCACCATCAGCCAAAAACAAAACACAACAAAACTTCCCATGTGAACCAATGAACCAGCACAAAGACCACTGGATGACCAAGCTTGCTACAAAGCTTTCCTTCATATCTAAATGTTTCCCACAACCACTGCCAGCAGTTATCACTGTATCGCATTCCTCATATACGCAGCGATAAAATACACAGCCTCTTATTGGAACAACTATAAAGAAAAAACAACAGTTATCGCTCATGGGGGGTCAGAAATCAAACCTATTTAAGATTTAAATATCGATGGGTAATATTCAGAGCAGTGGAGCGCAGAAATGGATCATCCCCTGTTGAACTGGCTCTGCAGATGGTGATAAATGTTTTATAGTGAGAAAAATCAATGAAGCTGTAAACCTGCAAAACAAATGGATGTTACCCTGTAACTTATGTATTTATGATCTGATGAGCAATACACTGAGCCCCTTCCACGTGAGATGCAACACCACCCTCTAGTGCACAATCTGGTTCAATGAGGCCAACATCTGCAGGGTGCTTGTGTTTCTGATCATGACCAGTAGATGGTGCTTTGTCCTCAGGGTTGTTAGCATCTAACAGAGGGCTGGGCTGCATCATGTGCAGGTTGGTTGTGTAAAATGACAGCTCAAAAACTCAAGATTAGAGACTTTTATTCTCCATTTTCTCAGGTACAAGTGTACAAGGGTGATGGAAATCTTTTGCAGATCTCTCACTTAAGTAAAAGAAAAACAAATAAGATAAAATCTGAAGAAAAAACATTCACAAAATCTGCTTTTCTGGTTAATTAGTTAGTTATTTTATTGACAAAAACAAACAAAATATAACAGTCTTTTATCAGTAGCCCAGTTCTTCATCTTATATGGCAGATTTACAGCAACACACATGTTGTTCTGGTGGTGCATGTCTCCACCTCCCCATTTCCACTGTGTGAAAGTTATTCTCAGATGGTCTTCAATGTGCAGTGTATTGCTGGTAGAAAGTAGATGAACAGATATAGCTGGATTAATGCCTTGGTAGGTCTTGTATCTTGTTCCCTCTTTAGATCTTAATTTTTCAATCATCTCTCTATGGTCACTCTGAATATGATCTTGTTTCTCCATTATCTCATTCAAGTATGTTACATGACGATTGCCATTAGGTTTTGATTGGGTTGTTTTAAAGCATCCTCTGATTTTACACATAAAGATTGTTTTAAAGGTCATGACAGCCCATAAAACAGTTGTATAATGTCTTCTGTGGTTCTAGAGAGAGCTGTCTTTGAAACTAACCCCAATGATCTCATCATATTGTCAGTAGTTCTCGCCTCCCTCCGTTGGTTGCCAGTTAACTTCGGAATTTAAGATTATTTTAATAACTTACGCTCAACATTTATATAGCTGAGCTTCTGACTCCTTATGCTCCAAGTCATGACCTGAGTTCCTCAAGCCTACCCTCACTAGTCGTCCCTCAGTCAAGGCTGGTAACTAAAGGTGACCGGGCTTTTGCCATCAAGGCCCCCGAGGCTCTGGAATTCTCTGCCTGAGGCGATCGGGCAGGTTAGCACATCACCTGTTTTAATTCATTGCTTAAAACATATTGTTTATAGGAAATATAATATAACACTGTTTTTATATGCTCTTGGCATTTTTTTAAATATTGTAATGCTATTGTCTTATTTTCATGCACTTTGTGAAGCACTTTGTAACCTTGTTTTTAAGTGCTATACAAATAAAATAAAATTAATACTACTGTTAGTAGTAGTCGGGCGTGACGGCCTGGATATCAGCACCTACAACCTCCTCTTTGTTTTCCATTATTTCTGTTTATTTATATGTACCAGTACTCATATTACCTTGATTAATATTATCTCCGTGATTTTTAAATTTAATCTTATGTTATCAACCAATTTTTACTGCACATTTCTACTATTTCATTATTCTTCTGGCTACTTAAAGAGGGCTGTTGGCTGGGATTGGATTCAGAAAGGTTTATGGGTTGATAACTCTTTTTTTAAAGAAGAAAGAAAATATCTGTTTTCTACTTGTTCTATGTATCACTCTTTCACTCTTTTGTTTCAATAAAACATTGAAATATATAAAATCTTATGTTACCTCCGGCGGGACTTAAGATTTTAGATTTTATTAACAGAAACCTGCTTTAAATTTTTTTGGAAAAGGGGCCGAAATAATAAGAGTTCACCAGATAAACAGAATCTAACAAAGCATGGTATCAAGTTGCATCATGGAATATTTCTGTCCCTTATGGTCAGTTTTGTGAATATACAATAATAAATTACTGCAATATTCCTTTAAATTAATTGAGATGTTTACAAGTAAAACAAACCAAGCTATTTTATTGTTTTATTTTATTTTATTTTATTTTATTTAGCCTTCCTCTTCACATGAGAATTCAGTTTTTACGCATGTGGTCAAAGTGCTTGTAATAAAGGTATAGTACCTGTGAGATCTCCTCCTGTCAGTCCATGAGTGATGACATCATAATCATCATCATCATCTGCAGCCCTGGTCTGACACTTCCCATGGCCTTGGGTCGCTCTCCCCCTGCCCCATCCCACACTCTTCCTGTTAACCATCCCAACTTTATTGACATTACAGGAATCACTAATGAAACAGCGTCTGTTTCTCAGCTCACTGTGTCTGCCCATGGAGCTATTAAAGGGAATCGCACACAAACTTACACAGACATGCGTGCTCATAAATACACTGTACGTTCCCATCCCCCCCCACACAGCAGCCTTTTCCTGTACGTAGCCTTGGCTATCATATCCACCGAGCAACATACGGGAAAATGCAATAATGACAGACAGGTGTGAGCCTCTGTAACTGGAAGTCAGGGGTGCTGCTCGGAGTTCCAGGACTCAAAATAATCAGCAGACTCTTTATCTTTTGTCTGTTTTTGCATCCTGAAAAGAGGTAAAACAATCCATCCGTCTCTGACTGTGTCATGGCTTCATCAGCTAATGGCTTTACAACAGCACTCAGAGATATAAGAGGACTCTATGCTTGAACTATAACCCTCCGTGGTACTGTTTTACCACATTCTGTCTCCCGGAAAGGCATCCTTTTAAATTAGGAGTCCTCTTTGTGCTGCTTTCTAAGGTCAACATTCTTGCACTGTGGAAAGGCTCCCAGGTCTGTAGTTGGGACTACTCCCCAAATTAGGTTACCCATTCAGGGAGGCATGCAACTGGGAACTTTGCAACCCAGAGAGCGGCTGATGCATATGAATAAGCCGAGCAGGTCAGGACAGAAGGGTGGTGTAGTAATTGTGTTAAAAAGTGCAAGGGCCCCAAAATAAAGACCCCCAGTATAAGCCTGTGGAGGCCCCCTGACTGTGCAGAGCAATCCCAGCAGATTGGGCCCCATGCTTATGCAAAAGTCCTCACCCCCTCCCTTTGAGACCCATCACCCTCAACCCTATCATCACCTCCAGAGGCCTGATTGGTAGGCCAGCTCACCCAATGACTGGGCGAATGCAGGCTCCTCCATCACAAAGGCTGGTTGAATACTCCTTTCCTAATAAATCATGACAACATTAACAAATATGTTGCTTGCTAAGAAGAGCACAACAGCTCTTTTCCCTGTAGGGATCTTTAACACTGATAACACACAGCTTCGATTAGCAAAGACGACCTGAGAACTCTCCCCTGCTGAGGAGAACACTGGAAAACATTTGACTTATTATAAATCACTGCAATGTAAATTCTTTATATCAAAAAAACCTGAATTAGTCATAAAAAGTTAAGGGGGAAACTGCCTTGTCTATTTCTGTATTGCTGTTTTGTTACTCACATTTGAAAATAAAAAGAAATCATTAAAAAAGGAAAAATACAGCAAACTCAAAAAAGTGACAGATTTTCTTCATGGGGAATTTAGTGATTTAATTTTATTTTCTGGTATATGTATTAGAATATTCTAGCAGTCAGTTACATGCATCTGCCTTCTCACTTTAATTTGATACTTTGATATTAAACTAAATGTAAATGATTACTCACAAATCAATTGAGATGTTAAGTCTAAATATTGTCGATTACATTAGTAAGATAGTTAGCAAAAAAAAAATTGTTCTTAAAAACAGCAATGGAAGCTCATCCTACAGTGGTCAGTAATCAAACCTTCTTCTCATGAATCAGATCAATTCATTGTTGCTTCGCTCTCCCTTTATCAGAACTGAACCAGGAAGAATGTCTTACAGTGCTCCTTATACATGGAATAATTTGCAAAAGACCTTAAACTTGGACACTCTGTCACCCTTAAGGCTGTTTAAATGCCTTATTTCAGATCTTGTTATAATTGAGTGTAAATGCTTCTAACTATACATCAACACCATAACATGTTTATCACGCTTAGCAATTTTTTGTTATTGCTATTGTTGTTTTGTACGATTTCTTACCGGTTTTAATTGATATGCATGATGGTTCTTTGTTTGCTTGTTGATTGTTTTTAATGTCTTTATTCATGTTAAGCATAACTGAAAATTAGGGTCTCCTTCAACTGATTTCCCGAGTCTTAAATAAAGGTTTGAATGAATTTCAACACCAGAATCATTTCTTTCTTTTAACCAAAAACACATTAATGAGATAATGAGTACATCAGAAACATAGATACAGTAGCAGTAATTTATTTTTTTATTTAAATTAAAGATTCAGTGTTTATGATTTAGGGGGATTTAGTGGCATATAGCGGTGAGGAATGCAGATTGCAACCAGCTGAAACTTCTTCTGGTTAGATTTTTTTAGTGTTAATTGTTCAGGAAGTTTTTTAGGGTCTCTCTTCTCCTAAAAAAAACTATAGTGGCCAACATGAAAATGCGAATGGCTCTATATTGAGCCAGTGTTTGGTTTGTCTTTTCTGGGCTACTGTAGAAACATGGTGGTGCAACATTGCAAGCTCCGAGTTGGAGGACCCGCTCCCTATGTAGACATAAAAAGCTCATTCTAAGGTAACAAAACACAACAATTCTTACTGTCAGGTGCTTATACACTAAAGAAAACATACATATTATATTCTACGTCATTTCTGCCAATATATCTTCCCAAATCTACTGGACCTTTAAAACAGAAGTACATACGCAAGTAAGTAAGCTCAACACATGCTGTTTAATAGACAGCATCTGTTGCGCTGCTGCTGGTATAAGTAAGAAGAAGCAGTTTAGCTGCATACTCAGCATGTCTGTCCTTCCAGAAGAGACCCTGAGTTTACTGTAAACACAGAAGCTGTTTCATGCCCTCCTCAATTCCCCCTAACACATATGGAAATGGGCCATACCTTCAGGGCTTTGTCCTCCTGCAGGAGCATCTACACAGCCCTCACAATGTTAAAGGAGGGACTGACAAACATTTCATATTCATGGGACACAATTACCTCCATATGAATGGAATAATTGCCCTTTAGAGGCTTAAGCTACCATCTGAAGTATGTGTGCGTTTCTCAGGCCCTCGGGCTAAGGTGATGATCAGCCGCCTAAGCTGAGGGTGTGCTCTATCATCTGCTCGACAGAGGGAGCGTCTGACTGCTGTAGGACAATATGTAGGTAACAAAAAACATACAGTGTGCGCCAGTGTGTGTCAAGGATTGCTGTGTTTTATATCGCATATACAGAAAGTCAGACTTTTTTTATTTGATTGCTTATCAGGTGAAAAGAAATGCTAAACTGTGTTTGTTTTTGTTTTGAAAAGGAAGCATGATCGGCAAAGATAGCAGTGAAAGATAATTTCCTGTGTTCACGGATGATTGTCCACAACAAGTATTTTTTGGATGCAGAATCAATCATTTCATGACAATTGTACCTCACATGTGAATCACAGTGTACTTTTTGGCACAGCTGATGATCGTGATAATGTTAGCCAGCTGTGGTGCACCTCTTTCCCTCTGAGCAGGGTGGGCCCTGCTTGGATGAACCTAAAGGGAAATCCCCTTCCTATTGTTATCTTACCATCCTGACACACAGCAGCGCCTCAGAAGCCAGAGGTACTTGAGCGTGTGCCTTCTTCACCCCTGAAGAGGATCCCTCTGCCCAGCTCATCCCGCTAATTACCTCCTAGCCATATTGAAATGGGCCACTCCTGATAATCAGCCTAAGCTGGGAGGAAGGCTGGATAGAAGCGCAGACAGAGGGAGACATGGATGGATAGGGGATGAAAGGAATGAGGGGATTTCAATGAAACTGATTAGCCAGGGGCCAAAAGCCTCAGTTTGACAACGTGTTAAGTTTTGATGACATCATCCCTGATGCAAATGGTGACTTAAGATCAATCCTCAGCTGAGCAGCTGATTCATTTCTTTTTCTTAAGTGTGTTTGTGCTTACAGAGTTGGGAAACAGTGTGCTGTGGTAGCACTGCAACAGCCGTCTGTTTTTGTGTAGTCAGTCCTCTCCACTGAGACGTGGTGCAAACTTAATAATGTGGAAAAAGAAGCAGGTCAGGGCGTTTTAACAATAATTGAGAGTGTGTGCCCTCACTGGTCTCTGAATCATAACACAGAATATATATATGGGTTTATGTATGTGCTGTGACATTCAAAACTTTCAAAGAAACAACATAGATTTCCTTTGTTGTGGTGAATGTTTTTTAGGTGGTATGAGGGATTTGGTTTTGATTTCTTGTTTGGTAAACTGAAGAAATGTTCTTGTCTGTATATTTCCATCAGATACAGCCACACACTGTAATGTGTTTTTGGGACGCCTGTATCGAACTTTGTTGAAAGGATAAGTCTGTTGATATTCTATGTTTTTGTTATTGTCAACAAATCCCATGAAAATACTAAAAAAATACACATCCTGCTAACAAATACTGTCTGTGTAGCTAAAGCCTGATATAATTTAAAATTGGTACTGTAGTTTCAGCCCGTTCCCGTTCATCCAGATCATACTGATGCTTTGTCACGCCCCTTCGTGTGTGATATGAACACAAAAGGCACCCTTTAGGGTCTTAATGAGACGCACTATACTTTCCACTAACTCCAATGAAAACGTATCCACACCAACTGATGTACAATACTGGACTTTTACCAACTTTCACTCAGGAGACAGTTTGTGTCCCATGTGAAACCAAAAGTCAATTTTGTTTTAGCGTAATATTACTTATATGTAACTATGTTAGGTGTGAAATGAAAAGGCACTGTTACATTAATTTGTTTGTGGTAGTTGCACACTGATGTCACTCAGAGGTCATATTACCTCACGTTACGTTAAATAACAAACGCTTTGTTGCCTACACCTTACCGCCACCGTTTTGATATGATATGATACAATATGATGCAATGCAATGTGATATGGCATGCCATGATACGATACATTATGATACGGTATGATTTGATACAATATGATATGATACGATACACTTTATTGTCCCCATAGGGAAATTTGTCTGCACAAGTATTGCTGCCTTACAGTCCAGTCACATCATTAACCACGTGTTCAGTGTGTTTCAGCTGTACATCACATACATGCTAAAGGGTGCCCTGTGCGTCGCTATTAGACACCAACCATGACAAAGCGTCAGTATTTGACGACCTGGGTATGAGAACGGCTTGGTATTTTAAAAGCCACAGACATTGTCCACGTGCTGTAAATAGTGACTTGTGCACCAAATCCAAAGCTGAAAATTGTCCCCAATAACAGTGCTATTTACTCCTCTTTGAGAAAGGTTTGCTAAAAATCTAAAATGGCCAGTTGTTTTAGAAAATTGTGTGACCATTTTAAAAAATGAAACTTTGTATTTGTGATCCACTTTTAAAGGTTTACTACCTCAGTAGGAACAAATGATCTTGGTGCTGAGAGTCACAGGGTAGGGGTGTCTTAAAATACTGAGAAACAGACAAAGACATTGTTGGTTTTGGTCTTTCCATGTTTATTTCTTCTTCTTTTTTTTTTACAGTCAATAATAAAAGTATAGAATATCACAAGCCCTATCATTTAATTAGTCAGATAAATAATGAGCCATTTTTTTTAGTGAGAAAAAGGTTCCCTCATCTTAAAGGCCCACACACATCCTCCTCTTACAGTAGTTCTTGAGACACAGCTGCTAATAGAGCAATGCCTCCTGCCCTGATCCACACCTCAGTACACACACACACACACACACAATGCAGCAGTGTTTGCACTGTAATTACTGCAACACTGTCTTTGTCTGCACCATAATCCGAGGGATCCATTGTTGGTCATACGTGCCTGCTCCTTCATTATTACCAATACTCACCCTCCTCCTCGTTCCTCACACCACCCCCAAACCCCTCCAAAAGACTGTCTCTCTTTCACCCCTCTCCGCCCCTCGCACAAGAGAAGTGTGCTGCACCACAAAGGGACTAAAAAGAGCCACAATTAGCCCTGTGACAGTAAGCCCCGGCGTGGGCCAGGAAGCATGCCGCACAAAGGGGACAAACTTTTATATGACACTTTAATGCAAACACTGGAGTGTGCTGCCTCGTGCCTCGGTGCTCAGGGCCTGGCCACTCTCATCACAGGCCTTTGTGACCGAGACACAAGCGGCTATTCATTTCAGTTATTAGTTATCCATTAATTGGGGAGGCGCGGTGTTGCCGCTGAGGAAACGAGGAAGATGGTGTTACAGAGGGTGGATGAAGAAAAGGAATAATCAGTGGGCTGTGCCTTTAATTGAATCCCATGCTAGTCATTCAGAGATTGCTCTGTCAATGATTATATGGGGATCAATACAGTGAGGCCAATTGCTATCTGAGATGGGGTGTGTTTTTTACTGTAAACTGCTCTGAGGAAACCTTGAGGTGACACACAGCTCACAAGCGCTTCTAGTAGAGAAAGAAATTTGGTTTGCAAACTCTAACACCTCTCACAAAACCTAATCTCACAGCACACACATCTCACTCTGCCCTTGTTTGTGCTACTGAGCTGTGTCGGAGCACTTCAACAGGTCTCCACTGCTGCTCTGTATCTGCACTGCAGGACCCACATTAATGATCGGCAGACTTAAATAAACCCTCTGTGGTTGTTCTCTATCGATCAGGTGATCTGACTATCAGATAAGCTAACAGATCTATGAAGGACTCGTGCTGTAATTGAGTTGCTCTGTGGGAGTGTGTATGTGTGTGTGTCTGTTCAAGCACATGTGTTCACAGGCACATCGTATATGCCAAAGGTATGCTCCTGGAGGATTATCAGCACACTGTAGGCAAATAGTATTGCTTTTCGTGTGTGTGTGTGTGTGTGTGTGTGTGTTTCACACTGTCGACCCAAATGGGAGATGTGCTCCCCGTGCTAATTATGAGTTGTAAAGCGGGTTGTGATTGTGGTTGTTGGTTTGAGTCCCAGAGGGGGATCAGTATTCAGTCTGTCCACTACGCTGTGTGATTAGAGAGACTAGGGGAGAGGAGGAGGGTAAAGTTTAGGTTGAGATGCTGGACCTATTAAGACATCAGGAGGAGAACCCCCTCATATGTATTTGTCATTGTGTTGTATTTGACTAAACTTGTGTTGCTCAGATGTCAAACATATTGGTAAAAAGTCCAATTATTTTAATCTTCACTTGATTTCTACATTGAACTATGGAGAAGTTTTACAGAGCTTTACAAAAATTACACGTCTCAGATTTTGCATGTAAGCAGTAAAAAAGGTTTCACAAGACACTGGTGTAAAATTGATCATCCAAACAAGAAGTAATGGTTTGATTTTGTCCAGGAAATGTATTCAGTGTCAAAATTAACCCAACCTTATGGCATTAAAGTAGATATTTGGGCAAAAATGGTAACAATTGAGCCATTTATTATTAAAGTGACAGTTCACCACAAAATCAAAAACACATATTTTCCTCTTACCTGTAATCTTAATTAATTTGTCAACTTGTTTTAGTGTGAGGTGTCAAATGTTGGAGATATAGGCCGTAGAGATGTCTGCCTTCACTCGAATATATTGTACTAGATGGCACTCAGTTTGTGGTGCTCAAAGCTCTAAAAAAATGACCCGGTTACTAAAGATAATCCATAGATCTTGTTGTGAGCAGTTTCATGTAGGAGCTATTTTCCTTCTACCGAACTACACCCGCCAACTGTATCACTGTGCAGAAAGAAACTCATAGATGAGAGGCTTGTGTTTCTTACAGTGCAAGATGCAAACATTAATGGTGTCCTCCTCAGCTGAGCTGTAACGTTAGCTAGCTCAGTGGTGCTAGGTAAGCTAGCAGTAGATGCACACTTTCTTCTGTGTTGTGATACAGTTAGCGGGTGTAGTTTGGCAGTAAGAAAAGAGTTCTGCATGAAACAGCTCACAACAAGGTCTGTGGATTATCTTAAGTACTCATGATAATTACAAAATGGTTTTGATTTCTGGAAAAAGACAATATTGTTGAGTTGTGTGGTTGCTTTGAGCACCACAAACCAAGTTCCATCTAGTTCCATTATACTGGCAAGGAGGCAGACATCTTTATGGCCGATACCTCCAACACTTGGCAACTCACAGCAAAACAATCTAGACTGATAAATAGCACTGCAGGTAAGAGGAAAAATAATGTATTTTTGATTTCAGGGTGAACTGTCCCTTTACATAAGATACTGAACAACTAACCTAATTGTTTAAACATGAAGAGATATATACCTATACACCTATACCTGTAGGTACCCCATGACAACTACTATCGCCATTTTATCTTGTTTTTACTGTTAGGTGTTACTTGTATCAAATCTACAGACTTCAGAGGGGATACAGATGAGGTTAAACACGTAGCAATAGTGCCATACACTGTTTTTCTATGTCCATGTGGATGTGTGTGTGTCTGTGTGCGTGTGTGTGTGTGTATGTATGTGCGTGCCTGGCACTTCCATGCTTCTGTGACTCCCTGAGACGCTAATGCTACCTGTCAGCTCCCTCACCACAGCAGCCATACAGACTACATACACCGACTAACTAACTACACACACACACACAGCTTTGTGTCCGGCAGGAGATGAGTTACACGACAACAACAGTCACAATTAAAGGACACTCAGTCTGAGTGTCCTGCCTTCATTAGATGTGTATTTTTTAAGTTGAAGGGACAGTCTAATGGTCAGGTTTAAGGCTAATAGGGCTCAGGGGGTTAGGAGCACCTGAGAGAGGCCCACACCTCGCGTATTACAGACACACTACATGTCAAAACACAGACTGCAGCAGGGATGATGCACAAAGGGGAATAAAGACATGTTATAGTGACTGTTCTATTGAAGCAAAAGAGTTTTTCAGTCAGTAAGGTCAGTTAGAAATATTATTGAGTTATGTAGCTATGCAAAGAGTTTAAGATTTATCTGTGGAGGCTTTTTGATTTCTTTGGCAAAATGTAGTGCCAATAAAAATGGTCCACAGAGAGATCTGAGGTCCGTCCAGAGTAACCAGGTCTTTGTGTTTGGAAAGGGATGCTACTGTTAAGATTTTTTAAATACTCCAAGCACTGCAAAGGATACTTGCTCATTGGGATGGGGGCAAAATTCTCAGTGATAGATACCTGAAAATCTCAGCAGATGCAACAAAAATGAGAAAACAGTGTATGCATTTTTGTTATTTGGGTGGACTGGCCCTTTAAACTCTAATAAGGAGAAGAGGACTAAAAGAGAAATCAAACACCTTCATCAGCAAATTTTAACTTTAACCCTGCCAGTGATAATCAACATCTACACTTTTCCAGTTTTACTCTTAATATAAAAATCAATTGATCCTGATCATGTCATTCAAATATTAAAGGATAGTGTAGAAAATGTTGATGAAGAGTAGTGAATGATGAAGGAGATCATAGTCAGAATAACTAAGCAGTTAACTGCACCTGTTGCTTAAAATATAAGATGTTTGCTTTGCAAGAAAATGAGAAGTGTACTTAAGAAAACAAGAACTGTGAGATTAAAACTAGAAGAATGCTATTATCAGATGTTACAGCTGTCACATTTTAAATAACCATTTGCATTAATGTGTATGTAGTGTCCTCACGGTGACTGTCTTCTAGCCGCTTGAAAAAGAAGATAGTTGTGAGACATGACAATCGAGGTGTTATTCTATGTGTTGATTTCATTTCTTTATGTTGGGGATCATCTATAGGTCAGCTGTGAGTGTGTCTGTGACGTTTCAGACAAGACCAGTTCGTAAGACACTTAAGGAAGTGCAAGAGCGAAAGGAGAATCCAAGAATGAATGAAGTAAAGGGGGTCAATGTCTCTCAACGGGCACTGTAAATAATGGACAAAAAGCCTGTGCGGTGGCATCACTGTCGCATATTCGAGCTACACAATCTTTTCAGCTTTGACAGCTTCATTAACTTTTGTTTCCTGAAATTAGTTTTCAAATGTATTACCAGTTTAGCTCCAGAGCCTCTTTACAGCTTTATTCAGAGACAAGACAGTAATAGAGTAACAAGGAGCAGCGTGAATGGCAAATGTAAAATACCATGTTGTTAATCTAAATTTGGACAATCAGCTTTTTCCAGAAAGAGCTGTCAACTCTCCTTCACAACAAAGGTCAAGTGCTGGCTAAAAACAAACCAGAGCTGTAGCCACATCATCAAATGCCCCACATCACACCAGTTTTAGCCTCTTTACATTGGCTCCCTGTTTGTTTTAGGACTGACTTTAAAATCTTATTAGTTACTTTTAAGGCTCTTCATGGCCTGGCTCCAGATTAGATTTCAGACCTCTTAGTCCCTTATGAACCTCTGCGTAGTTTGAGATCCTCAGGCAGAGGCCTTCTACTTGTCCCAGAGTCCAGACCTAAGACCAAAGGGGACAGAGCTTTTGCCACCAGGGCCCCGAGGCTCCTCCTCCTGCATGCAACACATGCAATTTTTGATAAAAATTTCCTATTTAAAACACTTCAGCTGAAACAGTCCCACACACAGACGAGTAGCAAGCCAGGAAAAGTGTTTTAAACTATGCTCAATGGAAAACACAAGCAGATGTGAAACGCATGTGCTTGCCCACGCCTGCTACTCGTATGCTGAGGTGTTTTTGATAGTTTCAGTAAAAATGCATGTGTTTGGGAAGTACTGAGCTTACAGCTGGATAAAGGAGCTTGGATTATACTGCACAAGTTGTATGGGGGTTTGTAAATGAATGTTTTGATACAGGTTTGCCATTGTTAACTGCAGACCCCCCCCCCTTTACTATAAATCATCTAGAAGTTTCTCTGTGTTTGGATTCTTTGTTCACCATGGAGGCATGCAAAGAAAAAAAAAACAAATTCAACAAAATATGGGGTCAGTAATTGATATACAAATGATAATTTTGTGGGTGAAGTATTCCTTTATGAATGCAGCAGACTGAAGACAGTGGATTTTGTGCACTGGAATCACATTAAGAAGGGATCTCTTCATGGCCAGTGTGAACAGGAGGAACAATCACAGCAAACAAATACTGTTTAAATATAACATACATGTTTAAGTATTGTTTAAAGACTTGAAAAAATGTGAAGCTGTCATTTAAAACATCGTCCAAAGCAGGATGCCTATCGTAGTTGTCTGACCCTGACCTTACAGAGCAGCTCCACTCTGCATAACTCACACACAGTTACCTCTGAGGCAACAGCCAGGATCTGCATCTCAGCCTCTAAATCAGGGCCCGTAGGCCGTCCTCGTCTCCCTGGCCTTTCTCCTCCCCTGCTCCAGACAGGACTGATGGCTTTTGTTCGTGGAGGAGCATCATCGCTCACAGCTGCTGCTGTAAATCTGAGCGGCCTCATCCATCCGCCAAGCGAGCCAAATGAGCTCATCTTTTTGGCCTCACGTGGCACCACGGTTGCAGCGGTGAAATATCGAGGATGATGATGATGATGATGGTGATTATTGGTGATTTCCTCAGCTGAGCTGTGTGTGTCATTAAGGGGAGGAGGGGATTGTTGTTCTTTGTCTTGTTTATGTGTAGAGGGTCTACTCAGGGCGGGATGAATCGTCTGTCCTCGGGTCACTGTTTGGATCACCTGGCTGATTGTATTTCAGCTGTTGATTAACTGAGGCTGGATTAATGTGAGAGCTATATATGGCAAAAAAAAAACAATGGCGAGATTAATCTGACTGTGTTGCTCCTCAGCCACTGTCTTTATAAATCAGTCCTTTATAAATGGAGCACTGAGGTTCTCTATCTCTTTCCAAGGTGAACCCTATAGACCCCTGCTCCTCTCCTCTCTCCTCATCTCCATGTTCCCTCTTCCTTTAATTACTGTGTTCATGCTTGACGGGCACTGATGACTTGATTAAGCCTGCCGTGTGCAGTTCCAGTCTCTACCCTGCTGATGAATGAGTCTAAAGCTTATTAACTTACTCGTTCTGATCAATAAGGCGCTGGGCTCGAACACTGCAAAGACAGAGAGGAAACTGCCGTGCCGCTGCTGCTGCTCCACACTGGCAGCAGGGATGAAATCAACACACATGATTAGCGTGTGTAACCAATCCTGCTGCTCTGTGGAGAGAGGAGTGCAGCTGGATTGATTTTCTGGATTACTTTCAGTGGCAGAGGCTTTAGAGTCAGTCTTCCTGTGACTTTCATGATACAGATTATGGTGTTTGCAAACGTATTCAAATCTGTAGGGTTAAAATTGATCATGAAATGATTATTAAATCAGCATTTAGAGTTAAAAAACAGCCTGACATGGAGGGAATTTGAATGGAAGGTCGGAATGAGTGTGACCCCAGACTAGATAATTGGCAAAATGATTTTAAAAAGATGACAAAGATTAAACACTGGGAGCCAGTCTGACTCAGAGGGGCTCTTTTTATCTGCAGCATCCTTCTTATTAAAAACTGTTGCTTCAATCAACAGAAGAAACACATTATGATGAAAGCCTGAGCAACAGATAGAAACACTTAGAAAACAGTTCACATAATTATTAGTAGTGCTGTTTTGGTGTGAGCTGTCGAGTGTTGGAGATATCAGCTGTAGAGATGTCTGCCTTCTCTCAGATATAATGGAACTAGATGGCACTCGGCTTGTGGTGCTCAAAGCGTCAAAACAAAAACAAAACATCTGAAAAACTCAACAGCAATGTCTCTTTCCAGAAATCATGACTCACTTACTCAAGATAATCCACAGACCTCGTTGTGAGCAGTTTCATGTAGGAGCTATTTTCCGTCTACCGAACTACACCCTGCAACTGTATCACTGCACAGAAGGAAGCGTGTATCTACTCATGGACAAAAGGCTTGTACTTGTGACAGCGCAAGATGCAATGGTGTCCTCCTCGGCTGAGCTGTAACCGTAGCTAGCTCAGTGGTGCTAGGTGAGCCAACAGTAGATGCACACTTGCTTCTATGTGGTGATACAGTTGGTGGATATAGTTTGGTGGAAAGAAAATAGTTCCTACGTGAAACAGCTCACAACAAGGTCTGTGGATTATCTAAAGTAACCGGGTCATGATTTCTGGAAAGAGACACTGCCTTTGAGTTTTTCAAAGGTATTATTTATGCCACTTTGAGCACCACAAGCCGAGTGCGATCTAGTTCCACTATATCCAACCAGGTCTCACTCCAAAGTCATCGAAATCTGATGCCTGGGCAGTGACTTGCAGAGTCAGACAGTGACGAAAAAAGCCGTCCTTTAACATCGGCATGATTTGCGGCCGGTTGCCATTATAGTTTAACGGCGCTCTGCAGCGTTGGAGGGAAACACAGTGGGACAAGAATTAAAGTTAAGGCAGTGAAAGTCCGAGTGGGGTGGTAGGTAGTGGTGGTGGTCTGTTAAGATTATTAAGCCAAACCCTCTTCATTTTTTCCAAACCAAACCATGTGCGTTAGTTGTTGAAGGCAAAAAACATCAATTTGCGGTGTTTCATTCACGTAGTGCGTTTATTTTGAAAGAGACTGCATGTAAACGTTAAATTTCCTGTGAACATGGAAGTGTATCTTGAAAGAAGACAATGCATGTAACAGGCAGAACTTGACATGGTGTCTAAGAACGTCATCAACCAACGCACCCAGACCTTTCATGTTGTATCTGCACATTGGAAGTCCATGAACAAACATCGATATGTGACAAAGTAGGAGTGAGAATGTGTTGTTATATCTGAGAGAAGGCCAGAATCTGTGCAGCCGATATCTCCAACACTTGGGGCAACTCACACCAAAACAATCTAGATTCAAAAATAGAACTACAGGTTGGAGGAGAAATATGTATTTTTGATTTTGGGGTGAACTGTCCCTTTAAGGTAGTGTATGTTGTGGTGAAGACCTTAGTTAAAAACAGGATTTTTTAGGAAAAGATGGACATTCTTTTCACACAATGTTACATTTTTGATTCTATTTCTTTTCTTTTCGAAGATCATTGATTAACAAACTACTAAAACAACACACACACACACACACACACACATACACAAACTAAACCTGTTCTGAAGCTCAACACCCTTCATTCAGCAATAGTTGAATTATTACTGTTCATATCACCCACAGAGAATACCCCTCATACATTAACTCTCACTGCTCATTTACACTCAGGAGGCCTTCTGACAGCATCCAGGAGGCGGCGGATGAATAAGGGTTACATCTAAACCCAATTCCCCTGAGGAGGCCTTTCAGCTCCACCAGGGCCTTTAGAAATAAGAGGCTCATCATTGAAGCTAATTTGACCTCCAATGGAAGCAGTCAGCGTGCGTGTAGCCTATACAGCGGTGATACTGTCTGAAGGTGACATCTTAACTGACAATCCTTTGAACAGGAGATTATGACTGAGAAAGGTGCCATGTGTCTGTCTGCACCCTGGAGCCACAAGAAACAGAAAAAAAACATGCTTTCCGCTCTTCAGATTCTGATATTGATCATTTTTTGTGCTGCAGATTCAATCTTTAATGGTGAGAGGTTCCAGTATTGATGTAATGTGGTCAGTGATACACACACACAAGAGAGCTGGAAGGTGTTTGATTCATTTTTCATGTCAAGAAAACAGATGCTTCCTGTTGCAGGGAAGATGCAGATCATACGATATCCCCCCATACACCCTCGTGTCTGAGAACTATCTCTGCTTTGTCGGGGTCCTTAATGAACAGGACTTTGTAATGTAAGCCTCGAACTGTTAGCAGGCCTGGCTAGGCTAAACAAGACCTGGCGCAGGATAGACTGTATTGACCTTTGTTTCCCCTCTGCTGGCTGCTGTGTTTGGTGCATGTGCGAGAGTGTGAGCAGGAAGGTCTTCTGGGAAGAGCCCTTTAAGATGATGCGCACCATTAATGTGACTGTTAGGTCGGCTCCATTTCAGAGGCATTGATCTGCTGCTGGAGCTTACAGAGCCGTGTGGCAGCAGAGCTGAGCCTGAGAGGTTGGAGAGACGGACCAGAGGTGGATCTGAAAGTGGTGTAATGAGGGGTGCTAATACAGGAATGAGAGGAATACTGCGGGCACTAAAGATTTCACTATGTTTAGTTGAAACAGGGATCCCTGTGCACTCTCTCGCAGCATGCAGCTAAACCTGGCGCCTCTCAGTTTGAGGACAGAGAACTTCTAAGGGAAAAGAAAGGTTTCATCACTACTGTGTCTTTATCAGAGTCAAAGAAGACAAAGACAAAAAGCAAAGACATATATAGTCAACCTACACCAGGTGAGCAGTTCTCATTGGATAATTGGTTGAACAGGACTTTAAATCTATTAGATAGTGGCTCCAAAAATGGGAGTTGCCATCATCAATGTCTAAGTGCCGCAGCCCACTAATGAAGACAGGGTTTGCTCCATTTTAGTGCGCCGGTGCACCGCTTTACATGTAACGACGAGGGCCTGGAAAGCTGTTTAAATGGAGTGTAATGTGTCAGCCTGCGGCAGCAACCACGAAATTGTCAGCTGACAAAACAAAAAACAATGTCCGTCTACAGGGCAAAAGCCATGGTAGCTTTCCTAGTTGACAAATAATTGTCTGCATGGACAGTAATGAGCCAGAATGACATTCATCACTTCTTTGTCTCATCAATCTTCCTTTACATGTTTGTGTCACTGAAATTTAGCAGCAGATCTGATGTATCTGCCGGACACATTAACTATCAAATGGTCAGCAGACTCTGCCTACTCAGCACAACAGACGTACGCTGGCAGAGTAACCATTGTTTATTCAGGGATGCAATGCAGCAGTGTTAGTTCACATTCAATGGGCTAGAAGGATACAAGTATATAATAGCAATAAAATGATGAAAAATCCATAAAACAACTATGTAGCTGAAATGTCTATCAAGAAATATAAACCGCAATAAAAACAGTAAAAAGATGAAAAACATAAATAATAAGAATAGAGTCAGCTGTAAAGGATGGATACATGACAACAACAACAACAACAACAACAACAACAGCAACAACAGTAGTATGTAGAAAATCATGTCTGTCAATTAACCAAAGCAGGAACACTGTAAAACAACCATATCATCTAGCATACACTTGAAATGATCTAACGACACATACCTGTCTAATTCAAATACTAACTACTAACTTGTTCCATTTATTTGGGGCGAAATAACTAAAAGCTAATTTACCGAGCTCTGAACTGATCTGAGGAGTTTCAAGGGATAAAAATTCCTGATACAGCTCACAGTGGTGAGTTCGAAAACCAGTAATAAAACAGAGAGAACTGAAGTCGACTGTATCAAGTGATTTCAGTGTGGATTGAGCTGCATGCATATACAAAATATCGTTTACCTGGGACGATACAGGTCAAAATTGTTACATGAGAAGTAGTAAGGCATTTCACATGTGCACTGAAAACTTTTAATTGTTTGCATGTGAGACTCTTCAATCTTTTGACTTTTGCTGCCAGGAAAAGTATTTTGCTCTTCTGCATGAAGGATGCTGTTTGAACAAAAAAGTTGTGGCACAATCTTATAATGCAGTGTATTCCCAATGAAAATATCTCTCGTATGCTTTACTCCTCGGTAGGGGCTTTTCATACAATTTGGGACCCTCGCTTAAAGTAGATTGGACCCACACTGTCATCTTCTATATTACAGAGGATTCCTAAATCAGCCCAGCCCGTGTCTGTACATCTCCCTGTAAATTAGCCCTCTTGTAACCTTGTTATTTGTCTATATAGCCTATCTGTTGGTCTGTTTGTTTGTTGTTGCCTTTATATGGTTGTAGGAGGTGATGAAGGTCTGGGATGGATGTAATGCCCACTAGTTTTTATTTTCATTTTTTTCTATTAATGCAACAAATATATTCTTACATTTTTTTTGTTTGCATGTATTTGAGAAATCCCTTTATGTATTTCGCCCTGTGTGTCTTGTTAAAAGCTTTGATATGTTTTAAGTTTTGATGTGTATGGAAACACTAAGCATGATTAAAAAGAACATGTAGAGGAATCTGTTTAACAAAATCCATTTGAAAAGCCAGGGATACGCTTTATTCCCAGAGTCTGGACACTTAGCAGGCACCACTAAATCCTGAAGTGAAGAAAATAGTTGCAGAGCTCTGCAGTTTTCCTCTGATGAATGCACATTATCAGAAATATAGACTGACTCTTACCGTATCTCGAGTCTGAGCCATCCTCTGTGACTTCTATTACCTCAGTCAATAAGGACATCGTCAATAAAGTAGTCTGGGATGTGTAGTTTGTATTAAGTGAGGGTTTGTGTCTTTTTCAAGTATTGAATATTTAGTTAAAATAAAACAAGCTGCAGTATTTATGGAGCTGCATTGCTGCATTATTGAAATGGCAAATGTCACTGATAATGCTTAATAATGATAATGATAATGATAATGATTGACTACTAAAAACAGCAATGATTGCCACCACTAATTAATTGGCCTGGTGTTACCAGATGAATCAATGACCATCAGAAGATTGTCTGCGGCCAAGATGAATCTCATGTGTTAGAGATTGTTAAAAAAGCATAAACAGATCAATGGAGCTCCACTTTATAGGCTTGGATATGGCTTAGATTTCCGTTCTGCTTGATGTCGGAGTGTGTGTGTGGGGCAGACGGACCGTTTGGAAACCAAAGCCGTAACACAAGCCCATTTAGCATATGGCATTTTTACCACGGAGAGGTAAACACAGTGGGGAGGCCAGAAGAGTAGTAAAACACACTGCTCAGGCCAGATCTCCCTGTGGACCCACACAGGGTGGACACACACAGAGGACACAGTGTCCAGGCCCAATGACAAGCTGAGGTCACTCTGCTCAATAAAGGAAACTATACTTTGTGTCTTTCCTTTAATTCAGTCTTTTTCTTCTGACTTAAGTCTTGTGTCGGACTGTAAGGAATACTTCACCCCCTAAATGACCATTTGTGTATCAGTTACTTACCCCGTGTTACGATTAAATTTCTGAAGATAACTTTATTTTTCTTGCATGCCTCCATGATGAACGAAGAATCCAAAACTCTTACACAACTTGTGCACTGTAAAAGTCTCATTTATCCAGTCGTATACTCAGTACTTCCCATACAAGCAGTCCCATCTGACAGGGAACTGAAATAGAAGTTAAACATTTCTATGTTCTCTTCAAAGCCAAACTCCTTTGAAAAATAAACTAATTCTACCTCACTAAACACAGGAGGTGCTGACGTCCTGCTGCCTCGATCAATTAGTTTGTTTGTGTTATTGCGTGACTTTGGCATTTTAAAGGACATGTTCGGATTCACTTAAGTCACACAAACTAACTGATCGAGGCAGCAGTAGACCAGCAGCTCCCATGTTTAGTGATGTAAAATTACATGTTTTCTCAATGGATTCTGGCTCTGAAGAGAGCACTGATAAGTTTCACTTTTAGTTTAGTTCCCCGTCGAAAACCGGCGCTTGGGCAGTGATTTGTGGGGTCAGACACTGACAAAAAAAAGCTGTCCTTTCACATCGGCATATGTGGCTGGTTACCGTTATACTTTAACGGTGCTTGGTGGTGTCAGGGAGAAATGCGGCGGAACAAGAATGAAAGTTAAGGTGCCAAAAGTCCAAGTAGAGTAGGTGGGAGGGACGGTGGATGGGTCCAACAAACACAGTCTTTCACCCGGGAAAGCAGTGTTTGTGTCCTGCAAGATTATAAATCTAAACCCTGTTCTTTTTTCCTAAACCTAACCACGTGTTTTTGTTGTCGTAGGGAAAAAAAATCCATCAATTTGCATTGTTGTGCTGACACAGTGCGTTAATTTTGAAAGAGACTATATGCAAACTGTAAATTTCCTGTGAAAACAGAAGTGTATTTTGATAGAAGACAATGCATATAACAAGCAGAACTTGACACGGTGTCCCAGAACATCAACAACCAACGCACCTAGGGTACCTTTCATGTCATATCTGGACTTGGAAAGTCCATGACCAAACGTCGGTAAATGACGAGGTTGGAGTGAGAATGTGTTGGTTGGAAAGGGCTTTTCATGAAGTACTGAGCATACTGGATAAATGAGATTTGGATTATACTGCACAAGTTGTGTGAGAGTTTTTAATATATAATTTGATATAGTTTTGCTGTTGTTAAACACAGACCCCTATTACTCTAACTCACCAAGAGTTTTCTATGTTTTTGAATTTGAATTTTCTTCACTAATTCATCGTAACATCATGGTGAATAACTGATATACAAATGGTCAATTGGGGGGTGAAAAATTCCCTTAAAATGTAAATAACAAACGTACTTTCTCCACTCTCTATCTCAAAGTTTCTCATCCACAGTCCTACAACCTTTATTCCCTCTGCTCTCTGGGTCACTGTGCATTTAAACGTGTCACAACACTAAAGGATGTTGATATCAACTGTCAAACCTTAAACCCTAATGGGGCTTTTTTAAAGTGACAATCTTAACAGATCAATGCCCCCCTCAGGAGTCAGATTACAAAGGCCGTCAATGACCACACGAGAAGGAGAGGGGGAAAAAGAAGGGGAACAACATGACACTGGAAGCATATGACAAAGTCAGCAGAGACGTGCGCATACCATCCACATACCTGCAGCCTGATTTACTGGATGTCTCAGGGTAATTATGCTGCAGCCGTCCTTTGTCAGCTCAGGAAACTCACCAGGGCGAGGCTTCTGCTGAAAGGGCGTAAAAGAGCAGTGGTGGCAGGGTGTTAAAGAAGTTAGATGCCGGGAAGCAGCACTAAGGTGGCGCTAGGCTAGAGAGAAGCCATAAAGGCCTGTTAGGGTACATTAGGTGGAGGAGAGGGTCATAAGGCTTCATGAATGTTTCAGCAGGACCTCGGTCATTTGTCTTCCAGCTCTACTGTCAAAAAGCCATCATGACTCAGTGTTGGGGGGTGGGTAGGTGGGCTGCGGCTCCAGGGCCAAGACACTCTATTTCCCTGCGGCAGAGCACGTGTACACAATCACAGACGCGGACAATGCACTGAGGCACACTCACACGCAGCACAACAAACCAACAGAAGAACATATACTCTTAGCTGCGGTAGTGCACTCAGCGCCCGCCTCATCCTTCACAGTTTTCATCCCCATCACTGTCAACACACCCGCTGTTGAATCATTGCCTCTGGTCTCCCCGACGAGCAGCTTTAAGACCTTTCAGCTTTACACTCGCTAATGTTTGGCACCATCGCAGAGCATCAGGTGCTTAAACAGTCACTCCAGCCCTGAGGTGGCTGCTAAACATCCACACCCCAGGGCCTTTCAGCTCCTGCTCCCCTTTGACCTACGTGGGCCTTTGGGAGCTGCCTGAGGTCATGGTCAATTGTCCCATGAACAATGGAAGTGTAGCTGTGATAGCGACAGAGACTATATAACCTGGTGTGTTTCCAAAAGGCAGTGTGAGAAAGGAGTAGACCCTGAGGAGGAGAACTGTGACCCTGACATCAATGTGTTAGCTTCAGAAATGTCAGTACTGGCTGCTACATGAGTTGCAGGCCTGCTCCTGACAGTTGTATCCATGACGTGCCTACACATACATTTTAATATCTATGTCAGGGCATGGTTACATTTGGATTGATTGATTTTTATTTTTGCAATGCATACTTACATGTGCCCAACCCTCAAGACACCATTACAATGACATTGCAGTAACAATCCAATGTATATGTCTTAACAACTCAGACCAGAAAAAGAATACTCTGCCTTCTATCTCAGGCCTGGCAAAGATATTCAGCCACAAAAAAAGGTTCCCTTTCTGTAAAACAACTCAAATTTTTCATGATCATCCAGCCAAAAGAAATCCAAATAGATAGAGGCCATCTTACAGAAAAGTACATTCCTTATGTCTTCATATACAGGACAGTAAAACAAGAAGTGAAATTACGATTTTGGCCACTATTTAATGCAGACAAATGACATTGCAACACTCTGAGATGCATCATCATTGTTCCATTGGCTTAATGCTCAACTCCGATTTTTTTACCCAGACCCATACCTGACATCAGTGTGAGCAGTCCTATGTCCTGAAACACCTCACATGCAGCCAATAACATCACACACATGTACGTTGGAACAACAACAAAAAATATCATATTTGCATCAGGAGAAAGGTGTGGGACTGGGAGAGTAGCCGGGAGTGATGGGGCTGCAATGTGGAGGGATCACTGAGAAACAGTTCCTCTGAAACTTTAGGATGTCCAGATACAATATCACTGTTGGTGCTTCACAACAAAGTGGTCATGGCAGGACACAAAATAGGCAAACTGTTCCTGTCTAACACTATATGGAGTAATATGCACCTGTGCAGTAAAGTATGACATGGAAAAACCAAAGATAATATGTATCAAATTCAAAATACATATATGAAATTGGATCCTTTATGATTGGGAAAAATAGGCTGTGTGTATTCGTACTAAAAAAATCTGACCTACCAGGACCTTTTTAGATACTTACAGATTAGTGATTATATTGACAGAAACAGAAACAGAAAATGAACTACTCCAAATATTTATGAAAGCATATGAGAATAAATGTCATAAAAAAAGGTAATTTTGAAACTGTACCTGAGACTTCAACAACTAAACAAGGAAAAGAGTTAAAATAAGGTGGGAAGCTGAAGGAAGGAAGGAATAAGCTCTCCATCCTGGAGAGAATTTTGTTGGAAGAATGTCATGCGTTACTTCTGTATTCTACTATCAAGAAAAAGTATTTCTCATTGTGTGGAAACAAAGAAGCAAATCAGCTTCATATCCTTTGGGTGTGCCCCTCTGTCATTCCTGGCATCTTGAAACTGTTTTTCTAGCCAACATAACCTTTAATGTTGAACTGATGTACCTGATTAGACTGGAGGAAATCGAATGGAGGAAATAGGATGCTAGGAATATTACTGGTGGTATGCAAGAAAACCTGAAACAAGAAATGGCTGAAATAACTTGTAATGTGAACACAACCCTAAAGTCAGCTCCACCAACTTTCAAAAAAATCCTAATTAATTTGGATTTACATTTCTGTTGGACTGGATGTTATGATCCTGGCTCAAGGAAACATAAAGAAGTCACACACAAACTCTACCTTATGAATCTTAGCTGTTGCATTGCTGACCTGGATGTTTGGGAACGTCTGGAGAAGTAGGATTTGAAGAGCTTGCTTGCAGCAGGTGCCACAAATCAGCTAATAGTAGCAGGAGGCGTTCAAGACAACCTGCAAGACACTGTGAGCTTCACAGCACAAGCTATAAGCTCCCCAAATCAGACTGTAGGTTGTACAGTGATTTGAGGGGCTGAGGTGAGGCAGAGGAGATGATGAGAAGACGAGGGAACTAACTAGCTGATAAAGCAGTCGTCCTCTCTTGTCTCTGCGCTGTTAGCTTTGTTAAATGTGACTGACAGCTATTGATGGATACGTAGCTGACCTGCCTCCCTCTGTCCATCACTTCATGTGCATGTGTGTGCATATACGGGCGTGCATGTATAGATTTTTATACATTTGCTCAGCTAAATGCACACCATATACCCTGTGTATTGGAGTTCGAGTGTGTATGAGGATTTGGTTTGCAGGTTGGTGGCACACTGTGCGGCTCACTCCTGTACTCTCCTGATGGCCCACAGGGAAATCAATCATCAGCTGTCCTGTGCGGCTGGTGACTTGTACATTCTCCAAGAAGAGGAGATGAAGGGAACAAGTGAGGTGAAGAAAAGACAAGAGTGCTTATTAGCTAATCACTTCAAGAGGGTTGAAAACTCCCACTTCCTCCAATTTGTCTCACTCTGTCTTTTCAGACCACAGTGACAAACATATGACGACATCAGATTCTCCCTTTTTCTTCAATATATATAACAGACTCCGCACCGGCTTCCTCCCCCATCCCCGACAGTAACAAAGAGAAAGCAAACAGATCTCTATTTGATAGTGCAGAGTCGATGTCCTGCCATACGTGAGCGTTGCCCTCTAAGTGTTGGTCTAAATGGACAGCTTAGTTAGGATTAGTTGGACTAACAGCAAACATCTTTAGAGCCAGAGAGGTCACCTCTTCTGTGCATGGATGTGCATGTGGCAGGAGTACAGTGTCCATATGTTGTAAATCCTTCCCTCGAGGACAACACATGCTGTCCTTCTTTGACGGGTAGAAAGCACACATTCTCAAGCTTTTTAACATTTAAATCCACCTCTATTATAAAATACCAACCATACAACTTATAGAAAACTACAAGAAATGGATTCAAGGTGCCTAAATTTAAAGAATCCTTGGAGATACCCACTACTGAGCTTTCACATCAGTGGATTTATGCAAGCATGCACCAGCGCGTGTCTTTCCTCTGGCCAATGGTGTCGTAGCAGCATGTGGTCCAACTGTCCTAAAGTACCAGTTTAAGACATCCCCGGGGCCTTTCAACACCTCTACCCCACTGAGAGAAACATTCGCCTGAGAATAGACCCTGGCACAACAGGGGCGGCCAAAACCATGAGGCAACCGTCACATGGGAATTATGTAGTCACAGAGCAGAACATACAGACTTTGCATGTGGTTTTCTTATCGCAAAGGCAGCATCAATTCATTCAAACACACAGACGGAGTGAGAAGAAGAAATGTGGGGTGATTCAGAAGTGTGTGAGAGAGGGAGGCAGGTAGGGAGTACTGTAACGGTAGCTCCTCTCCGAGCTTCATCACCCACAGGAATAACAGTTGGGCACATACAATAGCCTTGCGCATAAGGACACACAAATAGCACACTGAGAACTATTGTAAAGCACAACGCATGGGGAGAAGAACCCTATAACACTTTCTAACATCCCGAATGACAATGCCAGATGTCAACCTACAAGCAGATTTACTCCTTTCAGCACCGTCGCATATGAATCGGCCCACAAGAAGAGCTCGGCAGTCCATCAGGGGTTAAATAGTTCAAAGGGGAGCAAGCGAATAAGTTCTTTTACCAGCATGATAGATAGATAGATAGAAGCTCAGGTATACAGTAGATTTATGATGGGTTACTTTGTGTGTGTGTGTGTGTGTGTGTGTGTGAGTGTGTGTCGGGGGGCGGTAGGCCAAAATATGTTGCCCCATGGGACCACTGTGGAACCTCACACCAGCCCCCACAGAGAAGGATAAGGCCATCTGCCTGTCTTACTCATCAATCCCACCTAGAAGACACACACACTCACACACACACACACTGAGTGCTGGGCAGCAATATGGAGAGGCTTTGTAGACAGTGTTTGATCTGCCTTTCATCCAGGCAGCAGCGTGCAGGCTGCTGAGCCTCTCTGTGTGTCTCCTGCTGTACTGTCCACTGTCCCAGTGGAAATCAGCGGCGTATAACAACAGCTCCAACCCGAGGCATGAATGGCAGGACACAAGCTGATCAGGCTCATCCTCTGACTGAGGGAACAGGAGGGGGTGGGCACAGCTCAGTGGATCCATTCAGACTTAAATGACTTAACTCAAATGTTTCTTTAAAGTCACACTGATATCACATCATTGTGACACGACTGAGTTAAACCTCAAACTCAGAGTGAAGGCAGGCAATGAGAATGCTGCAAAGCTAAAGTGAATGAAAAAATAAAGCAGGACAGTAACAGACACGTCTGCTTCCTAGACAAACTGCACTTATTGTCAGTGCACTCCTGCCTCCCAAAGCTAACCAAACTCTAAACAAAACAAGGCAAAGAAAGTAAGAGCAGGTTCATAACTATGCAGGCTTATCTTCCATTTTGATATGAGTCCATATCCGGTCCCAGGGAGACACTCCTTTCTCCTGATCGCCATTTATTCTACTGAGCATACATTCATAAGATGCTGTTTCCACCATTACATTAACCCATTCTTTCAATGCAGGGCCTTTGATGTCTTCCAGTGTCTTAGACTAACTCGACAGACAGTTATTAGACCCACAATAACAACAGAACACTTGGATTTGTTTGGTATTTGCGACCGATCCCCCAGTGAACACAACTTTGGACTGAAAGGGATTTCGGAAGCAAACCAACAACTTAAAATTTGATGAGACAACCGGAGAGATGACGAGATCGAGAACTTCTGTCGGTAAGAGCCTAAGACGAATTCGTCAGACAAATTCAAGGGATGGCAAAAGACAAATTACGAACCGATGACTTGACCGTGGTGTAATTCACATCATGTCCTGCCTCTTGCACGCTCTACCCAGGCACCACCCCTCACCTAAACCAAACTAAGTATATCCAGTAGGTGAGAATGCGCCTGACATGGACATTCTTCTGTTGGGTGCTAGATGTGTGAAAGGAAAACTCTGGACAATGTCTGGACCTGATTCTCCAGGACATTGTCCGGGGTTCTTAACCTCCTGAGGCCTGAACATTTGATTGGTATACATTTCTAATTTCTCCTTGCATAGTGGTATAAAAAAAACTCAACATCGTCAACAGCAATAAAGTCCCAATGTCCTCAAACGAGACAATATCTTAAAACAAGTACTTCCTATTTAAAAGTGTCTTAACTTGTTACTGTTGCAAACATTGGTCAAATTTGTTGCCATATCAAAGCACAAACATCATTAATGATAAATAAACAAGTTCCAACCATAAAATATGACCAGGTTTTGGACCTTGTCCACTTTTGTGTCGGAATCGGCTGCAGACTGACTTGGCAGAGGTGGCTGCCATCTTGTTTTTACATGAATTAGTTCAGTGTGCTCTTACTACCACTAGATGGCACAAAAAAGTGTCCACAAACGAGGACAACAGGTTTAAGTTAAGTAGAATGAGGTATAAGGTCAAGTAAACCCAAAATGTGATGTCCTCATATGGGGACACAGGGTCTCAGGAGGATATGGAAAATGACCAGTGCTAATTTGTCCACTCTGGGCTACTGTAGAAACAACAAAGCAGACTCTGTGGATGAGGACCTGCTCTGTATGTAGATATTTATTCCATTTCTGCCTATATATCCCCCTAAATCCTACACACTGGCCATAAAAAGGACAGAGACGGACATTTACTGTAAGATTGAGCCAACTGCACTAAAAAGTAGAAAGTTTTCATAATTTTCCGTCATCTTCATCATCGCTGACTTTTCATGTGGTCTGAGGCAGACTGAGAGCTGGTGTGGTTATAGTTTATGAGTCCACTCAGCTGAGAGTCTGAGGCCTGTCTGGAACCAGAGGCTGGCCTCAACATCAGCCAGACTACAGCAAGAAACACACACACACACACACACACACACACACACACTACACTGACAGCTATTAGGCAATCAATAGAAGCTAATACATCAGAGCATTTGACCACTCAGCTCCACTAGCTTAGCAGACAGAGAGGAAGAGAAGAAATCTATCAATCATGCTGTATGACGAAATGCATTTTACAGGCATGAAGCACACAGGTGGTGCGCCTATCCCCGCAGCAGCAATCTCTCCTTTATATCAATACACATTACTAATTGATCACAACTACAAACTCAGTTGTGGCCACGTTTATGAGGTGACATCATGCACAGGTTTGGAGAGAGTTATGGCCGCTTGCTTCGACCTCAGAGGGAATTAACCTCAGCAAACCTAAGCCATAAAACTCCAATCATTAATATCACATTAATATAGAGATTAATCTGACGGATGGCCCTCCAGAGGCTCTGTTAACTCGCCAAGGAAGTTAAGTGTGAAATCAATCCGTATAAACGACCTGGATAAAAATTCTTCCATGCTGGAGCAGTCGAGTCCTAAATCAGCCAATCAGAGAGGCGCTAGTAAAACCAGTCTTTTAGTACGGCTCGCTAACAATCTCAGTATTTCAGCTCTGGCAGCTCATTCTCCTCTTTTCTCCTTCTGTCTTTGTCTCATCGTGCCATCCTTCTCCTCCACCCCTCTGCTCCTGGAGGGCCACAAAGGGGAGTATCCTCTCTTTTCACAACAGGCCCCTCATGGAGACTCGGGGGTTGTATAGATGGGAGGCGCAGGGTGATCTACACTTGTTCAAGCATCCATATTTTGGCTATTTGAAGGGAGAGGGAGGCTGTTAAACAGTCAGTGAGGAGGTGACCCCTGACCCTGAAGGCTGCTGTCCATCCGGTACAGAGAATAAACAGAGAGGCAGGGCAGAGCTGGGTGTTACTGCTCTTATCTCTGCCCTGAAAGATGTACAGAGAAGAACTGTGAACTCTGATCTGATGGCAAAACAGGAAGATTTCAGATCTCAAACATGCAGCCTGAAAATCTGAAAACCATTTTCCAACCACTTCCTGTTTTCCTTGCTTTATTCCTTCTCTCCCAGTGCTTGAATCTGCATCGTGGCTCCCACTTAGCGCTGTCGCAGCCCTGGTGTGTCTGACTGCATGCCCTCAGTGTGAAGTGTGGTGACCCAGAGGTTAAAGGTGACATTACAGAGCACTGAGACAAAGGCCGGACACTGTTTCTCCAGTCAGACCTCATGCTGCTGCCACCAACAGCACCAACTGTGGCTTTCCTCCTCAAATTAACACACAGACTCTTATCTATTTATCTATCTATCTATCTATCTATCTATCTATCTATCTATCTATCTATCTATCTATCTATCTGAGGACAGCACATGTGGGACAGTTGGTGACAGTGTGAGAGCAGATGTCAGTCACAGCGAGCTCCTTTGTGTGTGGAGCAATAGACCACCTCACTGCTGCACTCTATTGTCATTCATTTGCTCCAGTGGGGTTTGTTCATTTTTTTTTACTGGGAGCATGCAGCCTTCAATCCATCACTGGGCTCTTTATAAACACACCACACAGAGGGTGCATGCAGAGCGACACATGCACTGAGCGAACTGATGGGTAGGGTGATAAATGTACATGGTGAGTACCAAAGACACTGTCCATGAAGCAGTATGTGAATTATTTAAGACTGATGGACACTAACACTTCTGGAGAGATGATGCAAGAAAATGTAAAAATAAATAAATTAATAAAAATAAATAAAAAATAAAATAAAATTCAATTCCATTCAATTCAATTCAGTTCAGTTCAGTTCAGTTCAATAAAATAAAATAAAATAAAATTAAATTAAATTAAATTAAATTACATTAAAAAAGAATGATAAAAGATAAATATCATATATTGGATCATGTAACTGATTTAAATCATGAATAACATCTCTGTCCTCCTTCTTCTTTCATTTCAAATGATCTTTTTTTGTCACATTAATTCAGTCTTTCCCTCAAAAATATTAAATGAATTAGAAAAAATAAAGATTTTGTAAATTTTATAGACACTAAAAACTCATGCAACTCAAAAGGAAAATTTGTGCTGTATTAAATCATTTTAAATGAAAGGCCTGCTCACTTCGGACATCAACCAAAACCAACACTCTTATTTCCATGCGCTGATTTTTTATTAGTTAGTCATGAAAAAGCAGACGCTCATAGAGAACAAACGAGGACACTTTGCTTCTGCAGCCTCACATTACAGTAAAAAATATTATAAATTAAGACAGGGCATAACATTTATTTTATACACAAATAGGCTTGAATTTACAATAATAAAAAATAGCTTTGCTTTTCAAGCGTTTTGTTGATGCAAGAAACCCAGTGTAATAATAATAATAATAATAATAGTTTATATTATAATTATTATGAAATCACATTGGGTTTACAACACAATTGCAGAGTGAAAGCTTTAAGCCACAAAACAGACAACATATTTAACATATTATAAATAGATTTAGACACATTTTTAGCTAACAATTTAAATTATGACGAGCCCATGTAAAAAGGCCCATTATAGAATTTATTTTTTCCTTTAGCAGCATTTACATAAAGAAAAAAAACATTTTTTTACCTCTCATGGTATTACCACTATGTTCCTGTATAGATGTGGTGTTATTGATATATTAAATCCCATGAAGTTTTACACACAATTAATGTGGATCTCTTTGTCAGGAGTTAGTTCCAGGGCCGATACTCTGGGTTTAAAACAGTTAACCCGGTGTAAGGACAGTTTTGTCCTGCGTTTTTCTGTAGCTTTGGATTGTCCTTCACTGGAAACACGGAGTCCTCCTGTAACACACTCCCTGGAGGAGACGGAAGAACTGTGCTGTCCAGGATTTGCCTCTCTGCAGGGCGAGAAAACAACTCAATAAATGACCAGCCTAAAATAATTATTTTACCATGCAAAGACAAAAATGTGCTTGTAAATTATTTAGGAGAAATCATAGCCTACATTTATTGGCACACATACTGCCTTTAAAAGATAGAAGTCCCTCATTTATGGCAGTAATAAATGTCAGATTTACCTTGTAGTTATTTTAGTTTAAAATGTATTTTACTTATGTTATTATTAATATTCGTTGTTTGAATCACTTGCATTATTTTTCAAACACCCAGCTTTGAAATATATCCACAAAATTAAAAGGTAAAAAAAACAACTTGCCCCTATATTCTATTATTATGTGAAAATAAATCTTACTTTTGTGACTCTTCATGTGATATTTCAGCTCCTGTTCCTCCTGGAAAGAGGCCCCGCACAGGTCGCAGGGATGGGGCTTGTCCTTGGCGTGGGTCCGCCGAACGTGGCTGTCGTGGGCGGCGTGCGACGCGAAGGCCTTCCCGCAGTGCTTACACTTGAAGGGCCGCTCTCCGGAGTGCTGCCGGATGTGTGTGCGCAGGATACTGGAGGCGGTGAAGGCCTGGAGGGAAACACCCGGTGAAAAGGACATAATATATTTATAAATATTTTCATTTATCGCCATGTTAAAGTCACAATTATGACAAAAATAATGATGTTTTAACCACAGTTTATAGGCCCTAGTTTTTTACGCGCACTAACACCTACTTCTATTTCTATTAAACCCTCTGGTCTCGTGGCGTTTTGCTCTGATAAGGAGAAGAGGAGGACCAGGTTAAACAAAACCTCCGCGTGCATAAAGAGAGGAGGAGGATATCGAGAGGCAAAGACAAAAAAACTTCTGCTCATCCCAGGGCCGTAAATTAAAAGTATAATCTCCGCAGACAAAAGGGTGGGTGTACATCTGGCGATAATTAGCATGTAAGTGTCTCCGCGGAGCGTGCCCGTCCACGGGAACAATACTGAGGGGCTCGAGCCCAAATGCACCGTGAAACGAGGAAGACCTGAATGAGCCAGAACGCGGAGTGATGCGTAAAAGAAGCGTAGAAGAAGAGAAGTGAGGAGGGTAAGGACAGGAAGGCCTCCAGGTCGGGTACTTAGAAAACTAGAGGGGTAACTAAAATAAAATAAAATAAAATAAAATTAGATTAAATTAAAAGAAAAAATATAAGTAAAAAATACGTCTATGATGGAAAAATCTCGGACGGAAACAAGGAGACATGACTTTTCTGCCTGGCCTATCGACATGTTAACCTTTTTAAAATTATTTTTATTTAATTCATTTTTTAAAAACAATGTAACAGACTCAAATTTAACATTTATTTAACACAATATTCGCTTTAAAAGGGTAAAAAACATAAAACACAACATAACGTAATTCATGGGCCTTTTTTCTGTTAAAAGAGCTGCTTAACTTTTAAAATAAAAATACTAATATAGCAGCACTGCTTTGGAAAATAATATTTAAAATGTCCTCTTACCTTATTGCAGTAGACACACTTGTATGGCCGCTCTCCAGAGTGCACACGCATGTGTTTGTTGAGACTGGACGACTGGGAGAAACTCTTTCCACACACTGAGCACTGTAGATCACACAAATATATATAAAACATTAAAATAAATAACGGTTACTTATTATGTCATTTAAATTTGTTTATTGTTCATCATTTTTTGTGTAAATGTATCCACACTATAACACTTTTTTTTTTTCATTTTTCGTTAGAAAGGTTAATTAGTAATATTATGTATTTTTATTTATTCATTCATTTTATTTTATTTAACCTTAATTTAACCAGGAAGTCCCACTGAGATTGAAAATCTTTTTCACAAGAGAGACCTGACCAAGGTAGCAGCCAATCAAAACACATTTAAAATGCAACAAATACAACATATAATACAAAAAAAAAATCCACAATAAAACAACAACTATTCAAACATAGTGGCCTCTGAAGAAAAACAAGCACATGTCTCTGTCACCACATTCTTTATGATGCTCTTAAATTCATCAATGGATATAAATGTTTCTAATTTTAGATCTTTTTGAGGATTGTTCCATGTCCAAGGTTTTGATTTCTACTAATTAGTTAATTAATAATTTAGTTAATTCTGTTTGGTGGTGATGCTTTAAGCTGTGGAGTCACCAGAAGCCTAATGAAAAGTGCAGGGAGCTGTTCTTTCAGTACCACACAAACTTTTGCGCCACTTTACCGCGTGATGTCATGATGTAATGATGTAATGGTCTGCAGTGTGGAAGCCCAGCACTTAATGCAACAGACACGCACGCACCTTGTGAGGCCTGTGTTTTTCGTGCACGTGCAAAATGTGGATCCTTAATCTGTCTCTCTTCTCGAAGGATCTGTTGCAGAGGTGACACGGGAACTTCCTGTCGCCCTGGTCCACGCAGCGCGTGTACTTCAGGTGCTTGTCTCTGTAGTACTTGTAGGCGAACACCTTCCCGCATCTGTCACACTTGAACCCCTCACCTGAATCTGCAGGAAATAGAAAATAAAATGTTTAAAGGTGGTGAAAGAGGTGTTGATTTAAGAGTGAAGCACACACAGCAGGGTAGAGTCTGACCTTCAGCTGGGGGGACCACAGTGTTGTCCTCTCTGGGGTCCTTCAGGGTCAGAGGGATGCCGAGGAACTGCATGTAGCAGTCTCCATACCACACCAGCAGTTCCTGCCCGGCCCGGATCTCTTTGCAGGCCTCGTAGAAGATCTGACCCTGGACCTGCACAGCAATCAGGTTCTGCTCCTCTGGGAAACGAGCGCACTTCACTAAAGACATCCAGTTTCCTGAGCCTCCTCTGCCGTCCACGAAATGACTCAGCCGGCCGTTTTCAAACACCTGAAGGAGGAAGAGGAGTTGCATTAGATGGGACTAATAAAACATTTTGAGTATTGCAAGCTAGACTGGACTGGGACTAGACATTACCTCCCACATCAAGGTGTTGTCATCGTATGTTTTAATCTCGCTGGTGTTCACCAGTTTTCCTTGGAAAGGGCCGAAGCGCGTCCCTTTGGGGATGCTGCTCTTGTCTGTGAAAACGCCACAGTGGGAGACGTTTCCCCAAGCTGCCTGCACGATGTTCAACCCTGCAACATAATATCAAAGCTGTGTCAAATCCCAGCTGTGCCATGAGGAATTCAGAAACACAGAATTAATTAAAGGTGATTTATGGAGTAAAAAAAAAGGTGGCAGGTGTTACCTTCTGGAAGTTCAAGAGTTTCTTTGTCCAGAGGGAGAATGTGAGAGTCAGACACTGGAGAAGAAACATAAAATTAATGGGTTTGTTAGTAAGATTTTAGGAGAATTTACGCAGACATTTGATTTAAGTGATGTCCAATATTAGACTCCAATATTTTGCCTGCATGATTTCACTAAAATCCAAATTATGTGGTTTTATCTTTTCTTATAAAACTAATTAAACACCCAATAACTTCAGCAGAAGTCTCACCTGTCTTCTCAGGCAGGGTCAGTCCGGATATAGCGTGCCCCAAGCTGCGCTCCTGGCTGCCGGAGTACCCGTACAGCACCATGAACAAGTCATCCTCGCTGAAATTAAAAGACGTGCGCGCTTTTTCCGGCGACATCTCTGCGCTCCGGAGCCGAAACAAAGCCTCCTTATGCGGTGTGTTGGCGGAGGAAGACAGGGAGGAAGAGGAGGACCTCTCACTGGACGGGCTGCTGAAGTCAGAGGACAGCGGACCGGCTGCGTGCTCCGTCACCACAGCAGCCAGCTCCTCCGGTTTGGCGCACAGCGGGTGTCCCGGCATCATCTGGCTCAGGTAGGGGATCCCGGAGGCGCTCAACATGTGTTCGTGCAGGACCGAGGCGTGATGCGGGAACGGAGGGGCTCCTCCGTGCAGGCTGAGCGGAAGGGACGTCTGGGTGTCCGACACCAGGCGGCCGAGGGACTTGAGCGGGTGGAGGAGGCTGTGAGTCCGAGGGAAGAAGTCCATGTAAGGGTGGGGGCCCGGGAGAGGGGCAGGGTAGAAGCCTCGGGCCGGGCTGCCCTTCAGCATGCCGGCTTGGTAGCAGGTCTTGTCCTTCAGCACTACAGGGATGCTGGACAGGGACACCGACATGACAGCGCCAAGATAAGGGTTCAGGTGGAGAGGGTGGTGTAGCCTTTAGTGGAGGAGAAGGAGAAGAGGGGGTGGGAGAGGAAGTTGGGGTAAGTTATAAAAGTTTAATGCATCTAAAAAAGGAAACATGACATCAGGAGAGGCTGACCACACCTGGATTGATTTTTCAAATTTCAGTAATTTAACCAGGGCAAATAATGCAGTAAATTCAGTGTAATAAATTAGATAACCCTGAAAGAAAACACCAAAAACATTCACTGAGAAGTAGTTATTTTTCCCTCCTAGAATATAACAATTTTAACGAATCGACACCTTCAAATGTTCCCATTTTGCCTTTGAAACCCGCACCCAGATGCAAACTGCTGCACAATATCGAACAAATCTACATGCGTAATAAGTGAAATCACTCCACAGTGAAATTGCACAGCCGATTTTGCAATATTTCCAGCTGAGAGAACACACACACACTCACACATCAGATGCTCATCAGCGGCTTTAAATGACCGGCTGGAATATGCTGCGCTCTTTTTAGGAAGCGATCCCCAATCAGCCAGTAAATAGAGAAGACAAACCAGGGTCATGACACTAATTAAAGAACAGTCGGCTGGAGCAGAGGTCAACATTAATGAAGCATTTTATAGACTTTAAATTACAGTCAGTGAGAAAAAAAAGAGAGGGGGAAATGTTGGAGCAAAGGAAATGATTATAATTAAGAAAATAAAACAAGAATTTTGAATTTAATAGAAGAGGAATTTAAAGGAATAAAGACTGGAGTGAGTAATGCTCTGTGCGTAATTTCAAACCATCTCATCTTAAAGTATTTTTTTTAATTAAAATAATATACATATAGGCCCATTATATTAAATAATAAGTCACAATAAACTGAGTGCATATCACAGACTGTAATTTCCTAAATAAATGCGCAGCAGTGATTTCTATAATTTGGATAAAGAAGCTTACCTTGTTGAATAAATTGCAGCTGTTTCACAGTGACGTCGTCTCTGTCATGTCCCAGGCTTCAGTATATAATACCAAACAACTGACAAATCTCCAAACTGTGCAGCTCGAAACTTCCCAGACTGCTGCAGGGACCTTTCGCCGTGTCCTCCTGGTGGCCTGTGGTCATCTGAGGGCACCTCCACTGTACACGCTCAGGTCTGCTGAAGATGCTCCCCGGCACCTTCCTCCTATTGGCCGGGAATCAGCTCGACCTCATGCATCTCAATGCCCCACAGGAATACATTTTCTCAGGGACAACCCACCCCGTTAACCTCTCCGCACCGGGCTGCTTTCTCTGGCACAATGAGGCCGATTGAGAGAGGTTCCCAAACATTTCCATATGAGGACCCCCACCCCAACACACACACACACACACACACACACACACACACACACACACACACACACACACACACACACACACACACACTGAGTGAGATTGTATCTGAGGGACGTCCTGTGGAGTAGAGATGTGTGTTGTTATGAGTTGGATGTGGTGAATTAGGAAGAGAGAAAAGAAGAGGAGAAAGAGGAGTTTATCTGCTGCATCTCTCTCCTACTGTCCCAAACTTCATTAAGACAACGAGGAAAACTGGAATCTGTAGTGGGGTATTTTAGGCTGCACTTTATACGGACCTAAATGTTCTCTCATCTGGATTGTTGCCCAGCAGATTGGTCAAATGTGACAATGGATAAAATAAATAAATTACAGCTGTGGATACAGGTCACATAATCTACACATAATCTAGTATAGTTACTGTACTCATTACTGGTACCCAGTTACAAAAGTTCCATTCATTTTAGTAAGAATAAATTCAATGAAACATACAGTAATGCACAGAGATATGCATGAATGGAAGTCACAGGAAAACAATACAGCTAGATTTAAAATGATGTTGAAGCAACACCTTTTGACTGAGACTAAAATCATCCATAAAACAGATGGTCAAAGCCTGATGAATTAATATCAAAGGTAAGTCTGACTGTGTCATGTGTCTCAGGATGTCTTTGCTTGTGGCTCAGGATCACTTAATTGGGTTTCTGTTGTAGTATGCTTATCATATTTTCCAAATGAGAATACAAGAAAAGGTGACCTATATAAAGTGACTCATATACTGTAATGGTAAAATATTGTTTTTGCTATTGTAATGTGTGTAGGGAAACATACACATGTGAATGTATAGTATTATGTATATATTTGGTCTAATATTACAATAATGGAGCATCATCATGTAATCAGAGTAAAATTTAGCCCCAAACTGGCGGTTACTTACCAGATGAAGTCACGGAAAAGCGTCAGTCTTAATTGTTGTATTACCAGGAGCTGTCTTGTTTAGTCTTGTCATTCTGTTAAGTGTTACATGTAAGTTGTTTTTGTGCAATGTCACAAATGTAAAGTTGTTGTGGACCTCAAGACAAATAGCTGCTGCAGTGCAGAAACCTGCAGTGGGGATCCTGATAAACTGAACTTGTCATTAATCTTAAATCTTAATTCTCTTGTTTGGTTTGTGTTTTGTACTTTTAATGTATTTTCTTAATGACTTCTGTTCATGCTATTTGTATGAAGGCTCACACAAGCTCATGCGTGTGTTCATAATGCCAATTTTTAGGCACATATGAAGAAGGGAGTTTGGGAGCCCTCTCGAAAATTTGAGAACCAAACACTTAATTTTCTGCTTTCTCTTGATTTTTTTTGCACCAATTTCTAGTATAAATGTCTTTAACTTTATCAAGATAAAAGTCCTCTGCTACTTCAGTGTCTTTAAAGGGTGGCATTAATGCATGTGTTCTAAATCGAGGGGGTCAAACTCATTTTAGTTAATGGGCCACATGCAGCCCAGTTTGATCTCAAGTGGGCTGGAGCAGTAGAACCATTGCATGATAACCTATAAATGACAACCCCTTCAAATTTTGCCTTTTTTAGTGGAAAGACGTCAATTCTGAAATCGGTTATCCATTTACAAAACAAACAAACCCGTGCTATTTTCCACAATTCTCCACTAAAGTAGAAGCTGTTGAAGAAGCAGGTGAAGTCGTCCCTGCCTTACAAACCATTTACAGTCAGAAGTTTTGTCAGTGCCCAAAGAGCAGGGTTCCACTAACAAGTCTGATACAGATTCTTTTGTACTAAAGCTGCTGGTTGACAATATTTTTCACAACTCTGACCACAGTAAGTACTCATTGTTATTTCAGAGAGCTGTACTCTGGTCAGGGTGAAGAGCCTCAGAGGCAGCACTTCACATGAAATATCTACTCACTGCTTAAACTGCTCCTGAAACCTCTCAGCGTTCACAAGTGCATCAACACGAGGTGTGCAAAGTCATCTAGAGGGCCGGATTGGACCCTTTGGCGGCCAGTTCTGGCCCCTGGGCCGTATGTTTGACACCCCTGTTCTAAATACTGAGGGGCACAAGTCCCCTATTAAATTGTCTTTGAGTGTTTTTTACATTGTTTCCAGCAGTTTTAGGCCATAAAACAAAAGCTATTACATCTTTATATGCTGAAAAATACTATGAAAAGTAAACGGAGGCCCTAAAAGTTTACTCGTCCCTTTTTTCAAACACATGAAATAAGAGTCTCTGGATCAAATACTGCAATAACAGAATTCTTTATTTACAAGGCAAATAGCATCAGCGAAGCCATATTAGTTCACAACTTGCATAACTGTGGTTTTTAACTTCTCTTGTATATCTAATTTTGCATAAAACGCTCACACACACTAGGGGTACAAAGGTGGATGCAGGTATACAGTGTGATTCCTGTGAACAATGCAGAACAAAAAAAATATCTGGGGTGGGGAGGGGAACAAACACAACAGTAAGCTTTCTTCAGAAAGTCCATATAGTATATTACATATTGCTTCAATATCCCTATGCATCATCTTTTCCATACAAACAGTGAGGGGAGGAAATGAAATAACAGAGTCTTCAACCCGACACAACAGAGAGCGACGATGAGGAGCAGCTGGACTGTGACTGAGTCTCCAGCAACTGCCGAGTGCTGAGCGATGATGCACCCATTCAATATTGTACACAAGTCATTATACAAATTTATACAGACAGCGGTGTAATGTACAAGAACGAGAACGGACGAAATCTAAGGCATTATGCTAGGGTTTTTAGCATTTCAAGGTTGCATCTTAGCTCTAAGAAATTGGCAGACAATACAAAAGGGCATTTAAAGTTCATCAAAACCAAAAGTTAAAGAGAGAAAAAATAGTTTTTCGTTGAGTGGGTCCAAAGCCTGGATATTTCTAAAGGGGCAAATTCATTTATTTGCACCTATCCTCATTATAAATGCTAAAAAATGCATTGCTACCACATGGCTTTATATCTTTTTTAAAATCTCGACAATCTTTGGAAATTTGCAAAGGGCTGTGAATCATTCTTTAAAATGGCTCAAAAAGGCTTGTTCTGCACGACTGTATGATACAATCACAACAGCATTTATCAAAAAAGTGTGATCTCACGTAGGCCGACGACGAGACAACTGCAGGACGTCCGCGGCGATGACAACCGATACATGAGCGCAAGACTTTTGTCCCGCAGTTGGCTCGTTACAGCTTCAAATTTCATTTACACATGAGAGCGAAAAGAAGCAACAATGGGCGACTTCCTGTCTAAATGCTGAGAGGAGCACGGCGTCACCATGCTGTCAACATTTTGAGATAAACACCATCAAATCACATCCGTAGGCCTTTAATGACAATACATTCAGAATGATTCTCTTCCTGGTTCACGCTGCAGCGTCTACATTAGGACCCTGTTAAGTGACATCATCATAAATTTCTTTCTTTTTTTTTTTATTTTTAAATCTGTGGGCCTCAAAGCATGCTAACCAACAGGTCGTTTCTCACTATGAAAATAAAAGCTGGTAAAATTCAGAAATCCAATTGATAGGTGAGGATTATTTGGCTTGCTCCAAGTCTGTCCTGGGTTAAAATAGTTATAAAAAGTTTTATTTTTTTGTTGAGGAAAATGTACTTTTGAGGTTAGAGAAGATGACTTGCTTTAGATCTTGTGAAGGTCAAACCGAACCCAAGAACAGCACGTCATTATCGAACACTTCATAGTTGAACTAACTGCCTGAGGTCATAAAATATGGCTAAGTGTCTGTCAGAGCAGGTCTGGTGAACCGTGCAGTCTTAACTCTGACCTCTGTGAGAGAAGAGTGGCTGGAGGCAGAGAGGGCGTGTGTCGACAAGGGGATCACAAACTTACCTCCCTCTGCAGGCCTCAGCCAATGCTGCATAATCTAATAGGAACGCTGCGTGTGGATGTAGACTTTCTTGGTACAAACTGCAATAAAAAACTGTGTTTAATACTGCATCCAAACGTGGAGCAAAAATGTATCCTTTATATTAAGGAAACTGTACAAAAATTACAAAAACAAAAACACAAAAAAACCCCAAGAGATTCTCAAGTAATCGTTATTGCTTGTTTTACATCACACCAGGACAGTTTGCACCTAGCAGCTTGTATGAAGCACTTTTCACTCCAGACAACATAGAAAGCACACTTCTGTTATTTTTTTTGAGTTATTGTATGGCTGTGTTGAATCTGTCTTTTTTTTTTCTTCTTCTTTTTTTTGTGATGTTCTATGCTAAAGGCAGAGAAGCAAGCGATAATCTGTACACTGTATACACAGCACACCCCCTTACAACCCCCTCCCGACCTCCCATCCCTGTCTGCGTCGTACCAGAACATCAGAACGTGAAGGCTCCCACTCCACTTCCCAAAACCAAAAAAAAAACAACAACCAAAAAACCTGCGCTGCTTCAAGAGGCAGTTGTGACCAAATGGGGGAACCAAACCCTAAAAGGAATAAAATAAATAGGAAAGAAAACGTTTTACTTATCGGTATGTACAATCTCTGTAATTCATTTTTAAACCATATATGATTTTGACATCTTCTTTCTGAAACTACAGGACCAAAGTATAATCCATTTTTCAGGTTAATAGAAGAATCTTCTCAGAAAGAATACAACCATTACTGTTAAAATTATAAAAAAAAAAGTGCCTCTTTCACACTTTTAGAAATCTTATTTCTCGCTGCTACTAGGATAAAGAATCATCTACAATAATTAAAATGAATCTATACAGAAAAATAAAACTTAATTTAATACACTATATAAACCTCTTGACTAAATTAGTCTAATCATACAAATCACCAGTCCACTCAAACCATTCTTCTGCAGTGTTTTTCAAGATCAGTTTTTTTCAACCACATCTTCATTCTACATCTTAATTCTCACGACAAGAAAAAACACAACAACAACTAAAATAATAATAAAATAAAGAACAGCAAAAAGGCAAAACCGGCTAAGTGTTTGAGCTCCGTCCGTAACTTTGAACACAACTTGGAGTCTTTGCTGCCATTTTGGAACTATGTGGAAATGTCACAAACGTGTGAGAAAGGTAGGACACGAAAAAAAAAAAAAAAAAAAAAAAAAAAAATCAGTGTACGTCATTTTTGTTTTGAGATGAGATTGTAAATGGCCGCTGTCCACTGAGAGGAATACATTCATCAGAACGAGGGATCCCACCCACTGCTGCCCCCTTAGGTCAGTGTCCCCCGTCAGGAGGCCTACAGTAAGTCACACTACGGTGAATGCAGCTGGACAGGCAGACAGACTGACTCATCACAAGGCTCTCCTCCAGGAGGGTTAGGCATGTTGGACAGAGATCCGCCATCCCATCCCCAGCCCGCTTCACTCTCTGGTGTCTGTTCCGGGGGGGCCGGGCTCCTCCGGGGAAAGAAGCCCAGCTGGGACAGACGGCAAACTGTGGGCTGGGGAGACGGGGTCAGGGCACGGCCGCGCTGGTTCAAGGGGCAGTCGGTTGGTTACATGTACAATTTTTAAAGGGCCAACGCGCTCCTTGCACCAGCTGATCACTGAGGTTCAGGTTAAGAACTCCATGAGGGTCAACAGTATTTCTGCGGAGACACAACACACATGAAAATCAAATTCAACGGCACACTTGAACTCGCAGAACTTGAACTTGAAGAAATCATGTGTAAAAGACTATAAACAATTAGAAACCATCCTGGAACGCACCATCAAGCCTAAAACAAGTCAGTAAATCTGAAAAGCCTGCGCTAATGGCCTAACGGTAAATAATTGAAATAATCTAAGTGCCAATATATTCCTATAATCCTGGAAGGAGGATAAATCAAGTGACAGATATACTGGGATGTTACAACAGTCTGAAGTGCAGACAATCAAACAGCAGCCCCTTGGTTAAATATTCATGGCCCTTTATTGGGCTTAAAAGCATCACGGACAACAACAGTGCATTTCACATACCAAGCTAACAAGACCAGGGAGACAAAGGAAGGAGGATTAACTTGGTTGACATTAAATAATCACCAGAAAGAGTGCTGACAAGGTGGAAATATCTGTACGTTCACCTGATCTCACTGAGTGACTGAGGTCAGTTGTCTAAGACTTGTCATCTCGCCAAATCAAAGTGTATCATGCTTGTGTGCTTGACAGATACATGCCATCAGAAATCAAGTTTTACCTGTAAAGAGAACCAGCTGTATCTGCCTGAAGTCCAGACAGACCAGCCTCTGCACATCACACAGTAACGTCTACACAGTCTAAATGGTCTGGCTCTAAAGTGCCCGCTGCTAATTACATCATTGTCCTCTAAGTTCAAGTGAAGTATCAGAACTCCGGCTGGAGGAGTTACGTAAACTACTGAGTAAATTATTCACTAGCACGGCTGTTCAATAAGTGTACCCAAACACTTAGGGTCTTACGACAAGACAAACACACACATAGGCAGCTGGGAGTGCGGGGAAAGAAAGGCGAAGCTTTTAGGTTTTCTTGGTCCCTCGATTACTGTGTAAAACTGTAAAGGGTCCATTTTGTTAACCTCCAAGGCTTAAACTCTCAAAGAGTCTGACTTCCTACAGAGCGCTAATGTAACGGGACACCCTGAGGATATTACTGGGCCACTCCAAAACCTCTAATTTGGTTGGGCCATGCTTAACGATACCCAACTGTGAACAGCAGTAGACATTTATCCTAAGAAAAATTGTGGGTAATTCTTGCTCCGACCAGCTCCAAAAATGTTTTCATTTTTAACACATGCAGAGAAACAATGCTTAAGGATCTGCGCGGTATTTACCTGTTCTTGCCCCATGGATGGCAAGCCGGGTGAGGGCCCTGAGGCCATAGACGTGACACTCATCTGTCCGGCCATCTGGCCCATGCTGCTCATGCTGCTGGTTGCCATGTTGCTGGCCATGGAGACATTGTTGAGGTTCATGCCATTGCCGTTGTACATGTTGCTATTACTCTGCTGGGTGAACTGCGGTGACGCCTGCTGCTGTGAGAACATACTGGGGGAGAAGAGAGGAAAAAGGCCGATCAAAATGGGTGAGCTCAAACACTTTCACTATGGGAGCGTCCTTCAGGAGCACTAGGAAAAGTACATGTTCGCTTTTACATTACATGTCATATTTACATGCACAATCACACACTGGTGGCTGAGGCTGCCATACAAGGTGCCACCTGCTACTCAGTAACTATTCACACGCACTCTCACAGCGTTGGAACAGCCATCAGGAGCAATTTGGGGTTCAGTATCTTGCCAAAGGACTGAATCCCTGATCTTCCAATTAACGCTCTACCTCTGAGCCACAGTTGTATATAATTTATAGCAATTTTAAGTACTAAAATTTAGCAGAAAATATATTGCTAAACATTTCAATTTTTTGAACCACCTGTGCTGTGACAGCTTTAACCCACGGGGGATGTAAACAGGAAGTAGAAGGTTGGCATGGAAACAGTGAGGAAATTGTGGCTACAACATGGGCCCCATGCCAGATTAGCTATGAGCAGTTTCTGTTTGCACTCTACTCAGGGACAGACAACTGTCACAAAAATGATTAACCTAATGATTCTTAGGCAAATTCTGCAGTTGTAGGAAGTGTCTTTTTTTTTCTACGATTATATTTGCATAAATATTTTTTTTTCTGTTTTCAGATGTTCTACATACTTTCCTTATTAAAATCCCATACTTTTCTAGAGTCAGATGTCTTCATTAATCTTCAGATTATTCAGACCATATCTGACACCTTAATACTAATAGCCAGCCCTTGGAAAACTCATCCAACCTCCTATGTAGAAAGTCCAAAGTCCAAAGAGGAAGTAAACTAACCGGTGCTACCTCTAATCACATTTTTTCCCCTTCGTATATTAAGTAAATAATGTTATATTATTGTCTCCAACCCCTTACAAAGTCTCTGTTATAAATAAAATCAGAAAATGAGTTAAAAACAAGTTTAATAATCTAACTGTGCAGCCTTTTTTACTTCCTGTTTGAAAACAACCACAAACTCAGCTATAAACGTATGGTTTCTTTATGCAGAAAAGAATACACATTGCATAACTCATATATTGTTCCAAATATTTGGTTATTTGTGATGCTACGTACATATACAATTCAAACTAACTTGGTCGCAGATGTCCAGATTTGGCTCAGTAATAAGGCACTTGTGACAGAGCTGTTCTGTGCTCTGTGTAGGAGTGAATATTAGTTGCACGCCTGCAAGCCATAGTTCTTGCCTTGCTTTCACTGACATCAAGCTCGCTCTGACCCGCACTCTCTCACATGGTGGTTAACATTTTTTCTGCTCTGGCTGCCCGCTCCAAACACCATTAAAAACACTCTTCTTATGTGATTCATTTATGTTTTAGAAATTCTGAATTTTTCATTTTAGAAAACACGACAGGGACAAAGGTCGGGAAACACAAACATTTTTTCCATTATCTGTTCTCTTTCTGCCATATTTAATGACTAAACTCGTGACTCTTTGATATGCTTGGAAAGTGACACTAAGAGTTTATTTGGGAAGAGTTTTTTTTGAATTTGGAATTTTAAAAGCACAACAACTCACAGGAATAACACAACGTAAAAACATCTCAGAGCAAAGCATTAATAAAACACTTATTTCCAAGGTGTTCCTCTGTGGCGACAGCAGAACCACACATAACAACATCCATCTTTACCTGTTGCCTCCCATGTTGCCCTGTGGCCAGCCGTTCATGTCAGGGGAGCCCTGGAAGGCAGCGTTTCCTTGGCCCTGCTGCATCATGGGGGACTGTGTGTGGGCCATGCGGGGAGAAAGCAGGGGGCTCTGTGGTGCACCGGGACCTCCAAAGCCTCCGTCTGCCTGTTGGCTCATACCTGTGGTGGATCATGACAGGTCAACCAAACTGCACCGACTACAAACCAGCGTACTGAGTGGAGGAGTGGAGTGTTAGCATCCCATGTTATTTACACAACCATGCCACACAAAGATGAACACTTTGGCAGAGAATGAGCGACTGAGCAAGCACGATGATTAGTATGACTCAAGACTGTCTGTTCCAGTCTGCATTCAGGATCACTGACAGGCAGTTAGTATCTCCTACATGCATGTAAGCAGTGAGCAGGCAAGGAGCTAGGAAGAAAGGGAATAAGGGGATGGCTGAGAAGAAAAGGGAAGAGAGAAGTATTTCTAGTGGAAGTTATTGCTCTGTATGAACCCACGGGGCCAGAATCAGATTAGGGAGTGAGGGATAAATCAAACATGTTATTATACAAATCAGTATTAAACCAGATTATCAGATTATATCCAGATTACAGGCCAGGCTGTCTGACTGACAGGTGCAGCTGTGATTATTGCTCTGACTGTTTACAGTCTTAAGAGTCAGGTGTCAGTTTGTATCCTCGCTTAAACCTTGATTACTGTGCTGTTGGCGCCCTCTGGTGGCAGAAGAGTTGGGAATACATTCACACGCATAAAATATTCAGTTTTTGCCCTTATTTCAAAAAAGAAAATATTCCTGCTAAGCTGTTTGAATGTCTAATGAAAATGAATATTCCACTAATACTCCTGTTAACATGCAGCTGTACATACTTAAATAAAAATGCCCTAACACGTAATTTATTAAGTTATAATATGGACGAGTGGAACGGCTAAAACTACTGCCATTTTGCTGCTTTGCATCGAAATTTTCCCACCAACTGTACAACTACAGCGTTCCTCTTTTAATCCTTCAACCACCTTCTCGAAAAGGTCTGAGTTGCGATGTGTGCACATATCCAAACACCTCGAACATCCAAATCTTTGATAATGTTTAAAAGTAGGTGCATTTCTCCTTCTGATTAGAAATGTGGGCTTTTCTTGTGGGCATGCATTTCTGCTCCAGCCTTGCAAACTGTTGGCAAGCTGGTCTGTGTACAATGCAACCATGACAATGTATGGGGCCGGATGTAAACAGGCAAGAGGCCGTGTGTTGCAAACTGCAGCAAAACCCCCCAATTGAGGCGCATTTTCATGTCCCAAGAATGCTCTTATAACCTGAACAATACCAGCATATCCCACGTGACATTTGAATAAGGCCTAATTCAGAATATCCAAACAGCTGTTTACATGACATGTCATACTTAGAATAATAGTAGAATATTAGTGTGCATGTAAACGTAATCAATAGTGCATGATCACACTCTGATAACGACTCAGTTATAAAATAATTAAAATCGTAAAATGTATAATATGATTTGGATCATTCAAAGGCAGCTGATTAATGCAGTCATCAGTGCACAACATTACAAATCAGATGATGGCCGCTACTAAAAAGCATGTGATGCTGTGCAACTAGAGTCACATCAACGCACAGACACGATGGCACACACACACACACAGGTTGTCGGGTGAAGTGTGTGGTAGGCTGGGGTGTGGGAGCAGTACCTGAGTTGGGAAACTGAAAGGCACTGTGCTGCATTTGGGGGCTGAGTACGGCCCCGTACTGTCCGCCCATCATGTTTGTGTTTCCCATCATCATCTGTGAGGAGGAGGAGGAGGTGGAGGAAGAGGAGGAGGTGCCATGCATGTGGAGCTGAGGGTTGGGGGGGAGAGAGGGCAGGCTGGGGGAGAGAGGGGAGGAGAAGGGGCTGGTAGGTGGAGGTGGCGAGGCCAGGCCTGTACTGGTACCGTAGCTGGGTGGGTAGGGGAACTGCTGGGGGTTGGCCTGGGGGATCCGGGGGTTACTCATGCCTCCAGCGGCCATGTTGGGAGGCAGGTTGAGGCCCTGTGCCCTCATGGCCATGCTCCTTTGCTGCTGGACCTGTTGGGCCTGCTGCTGCTGCTGCCTCTGCCTCAGGTGATTACTCAGCAGCTCCCGCTGACGCTGTGCCAACATCTGAGCGTTGATGGTCCCCTGGAGGTGGCAGAGGAACAATGTGTGAGAACAGAGGAACACAAATAGGCAAAAAAAGTGTCATGGATCTACATTATGTATGTCTATGTGTGCTTGTACAACACAACAAACACTGAAAGTGTTGATTTACTTTAAGCCATCAACACACTAAACACTACCTACAATCATAGCGACATGTCTGTGCAGACAGATAATGTGCCTGCAGCAGTGACCTACCTGGTTTGGAGCACTGGCTCTAAGAGGTAGGTTCACATTTGACACACTACTCATCTGAGTCATCATTGGCTGACGATTCTGGTGAGACAAGAGACAGAAGAAGAAGTTAAGACAAACAAAAGTGAGTTGCACTTCCTTTAAATCCCTAATTCCTGAAAATCTTTAAGACACACTGCTCAGTTTCAGCTAGTAAGAATACAGACAAAATACAAGAAGAATCCTACATTGAAATGATATTCTAGTAATTGCTTTGAAAGACCAGTGGGTGGCAGGTAGACCTAAATGTCCCGTCTTGTGTGCACAGATAGAAGACCTGCCAAAATGTCAGCCTCATGGATAATTGCACAACTCCCATGTTGCACACAGCGACAGATCAAACAGTGTGGTTACATCAGAAAGACTAAAGCATCAAAGGACAGGATCACGTCCAGCAGCGTCTGGATCCACGTGTACCTGCTGTGACTGTAGCCGGTGCTGGAGCTGCAGTCGTAGTGCGTTGGGCTGGTTGGGGACGACCCCAGCGGGCCTGAGACCGGGCCGGGCCTGCATCCTCATCATGGGGTAACCCGGGCGTGGACCTATCTGGCCAGACATGGGGTGGAAGCCTGGCTCTTGCATGGGGGTACCAGGATAGCCCCTCTGGGCTATGTGGGACGGCGGGGGACCAAACTGCTGGGTGTACATGGGGGGCTTTTGGTCTATCATCATGGAGGGGTCCTGGGGGAACTGGTCTGGCTCCAGTGATTGGTTCTGAAACAGGCAGCCACAGAAACAGGTGTAAAGAAAATGTAGAGCCGTAAATGATGATGATAAAAAGTCACTAAAAAACAAAACTAGTGACTGTGATCTCACTTGTTCTACCAGAGCAGGGATCCCCAGAGCACGATCAATCTCCTCCAGGCCGTCAAAATCTTTTAGTGCCGTGTACAGCTGAGACATCAGGGCCCCCTCGTCTACTGCAGTGCCATCACCAGAGCCGAGCCCCGTACTACACAGCATTTCATCCTGGGGCGCAGAGTGCACCGGCCTGCAGACAGACAAGGTACTTTATATATTTTCTCAATGAGGAGATTCCATTAAAAAGTCTTAGACCAGCAATTTAATTACAACGAAAATACCCACACAAGGAAGTTTGACAGGAGAACAAGAGAAATCTTAATGTTTAGTAGTGGGGCCAGTAAGATTTTTTAGCATTATAAGTAACATGTAATGGTATTTTTTCTTACCTGTTCTGATTTACAAAAGCTGTCTGGTCGATGGGCATCATGCTGTCTGGCCAGGGGGCTGTCTGGTTGGGTGGAGCCTGCTGTTGTGAGAAATGGTGGCTGACCATACCAATATCCATATCAGGTTGAGCTACATGAGGGGAGGAAACAAAACAGATTAAAGCAGGATAGTAAACTGCAGACAGTTAATTCTGCAATTTTGGTTTTAAGGAAAACAACCTGGCAACCCAGATGATGGTCAATAGGAAACTTAAACCCACTACAACCAGCACAAAGCGCCAGGTTTGATAGTACATGGATTTCTTGAGTGCTATACCATGATTAGCCACTGGGTGGCAACCTTTACCACTCAATGGCAATAATATACAATGGGTGAGCTGAGGTCTTTTCATCTGTGCCTCACTGGTCCCTCTGCACCATACGGTTTTCGAGGGACTATAGCTGATAATTCAGTGAGGTGAATCTAAAAAATGTCAAATCTTTCATCAGGGTTCTGGTTAGGTTAAACTGCTTTAACAGCCAAATTTCCCCTCTGGAGATCAATACAGCTTCATCTTGTCTGTACCGCCTGTTGTATTCTTAGGTTAGATGAAGAAGGGGCTATATTGTCATACTATCATCTAGTTTCTGCATTTAAAACTCTGTGAAACCTGCGTTAGTGCACTCTGGGCTCTCACCATTGGCCATCATTGGGGACTGGAGCATCTGTCGAGGCCCCGGCTGGCTGTTAGGCCTCATTGGAGCACTGTTCGGCCCCATCCTGCCCTGCATGGGACCTTGCTGCCCGGGACCAGACGCTCCCAGAGGAGGTGCAGAAGCCGATCCCACCCAGCCCTCCTGCTGTTGCATACCTGGCCGTGGACCACCTGGAGCCATCAGTCCTGGAGGAGCACACACACAAATATGAAGGCATGAGAAATGCCTCAGCAGAGACCTCCGTGGATGTCCTCTGTGCCCATGATGTAATGGTATAATATGAGGGGAAAAGTCGTTTCTGTCGCATCGGGGGATGTTCGAGGATACGTGGGAGTGACAGTGAGAGAAACTTTGTGCCAGTGTGGGTGACTGAATGTTTCCTGTCACAGGAAGTGAGTCACTGTGCCATGACATGGTATGTCACAGGTGGAGAGCGACAGAGAGACGGAGTAAAAAAGGTCTTTCCTCAGAATTTTGAAAGCAGCAGTGTTAGCAAAAACATTCAAAGGGCTGTCATTGTGCTTCGTCCACGTGGCTTTACCCTTGTGAGATTGCCAAGTAGGAGACAAACTGTTGACATTTAGTGCTTTATAGGATGTTTCTCATGAGGTTACTGTGTGTTTTCTAACCTTGCTGTTTACACATTCTCATGGACAGTTTGTGTAGGACAAGTATGACTGTCGCTCTGTGGGTCATTTTCATTTAATATACACAACTAAATCAGAGCATGCGTCATTGTTTGAACAGCCTCTGGTTCAGCTGTCATCGCTGTGATCACAAAAGCATGACTGTAACACCCACCTGTGTTGACCAAACCGGCCTGGTTAGGCATCATGCCGTGACCTCCCACCATGCCTTGCTGCTGTTGCTGCTGCATAAGAGTGTACGGGCTGGTGGCCCTTATGGGGTACTGTAATGAGGGCTGCTGGGGGGACACATTCATGTCCAGAGACACGCTCCTCACAGGGAGACCCCTGCCCGGCTGGCTTGGTCGGACACCTGTAAAATCTGAAGACAGGAATAAATGGTTTGAGTCAGAAATAGTTCAAACTGTTTCATAGCTCCATATTTGGAGTGTTATGACCTCATGATGGGAGTATTCTCTGAGCTGTAAAAATTTAATATCACAAGGTCTTCTAAGTGCAGGACTCACTCGTTGGGCCCATTCCAGTCCCGATGCCCCTGTGTTGCTGCTGCGCCGCCATGGCAGGATTGGTCTCGGACATCTGCAGGATGTCATTGATGATGTTCTGCTTGTCCATGGGACTGGGCAACGAAACAGGCCGCGGCTCGCAGAAGAGCTGCGGCTGAGCATTCTGCAGGTCGTTCAGGATGTCATCCAGCTCCGACGACTGGAGAGAACAGAAAGAGAGAGAGCGGGGGGGAAGTGTGAAAACAAGAAACAGATGAACCACTTAGGCCTCCATTTAGAAACCAATTGCTGCTTCACCTGCAGACACACACACACACACACACACACACACACACATGAAAGGCCACACTTGGTTTGTAAACACTACAAACACTTGCATGAGGAGTCTTTATCTGGGAGATGGGAACAGCAGGCTTGGCCTTGTTTATAATACGGCAGTAACCCCGGGATAAAATGGACCACTTTCCATCAAATCTAGGCCACACTTCACTTTGACTTAGCTTATCAGACACATACTACTCCTCACTTACCAGCTGGTGTCCTCAAAACGCACAACTACTCCTCTTTTCCAGAATTTTTAAGCATATATTTAAGAATGACATATTATTAAGAACACTATTTTTGTCCCCGCTGAAAAGACCGGAACAGACAGTACAGATCTGGCTACTGAAACTGCTTTATAACATGGGAGAGCAGCGTGAGGCGGCAGTTTGGTCGGTGCCAAAGTTTGAACTGCTCTCTGCCCCCCTACTGTAAACAGCTGGACTGAGCCTGCCCAATACAGCCCAAGGCTGCATTCATACGCAGCTGGGCTTTGGACTATCGGGCCTGTTTTTGTTTAGTTTTTCACACAACTATCTTAAACAAAGACAAGGCCATGCTGGGATCTGCTTTCACATGCTGAACTAAAGAACTGCTACGACTGTAAAAGATGAATCTCGTCTGATGAATCTCACGTTTTTTGAGTTTGTTTTAGGACACTGTCTCAACAGTAACACCTGTATAATGCAGTCTGATACAACACATTGACAACATCCAGCCTCAGAGGAGTCGATAAACACCAATTCGACACAACTGAAAAGTGGAACATTGTTACGTTCACAAAAGGCAACACTAATCCTAGCATTACTGTATCAAATTTCATTTACAGACAGTCAGAAACACAAACTGCAGTCAAAACTGAGCAGAAACATCAACATAAGTGATCAAACTGCTTCCTACAGAGGCCTGAGGGACTTTAGGTAAATAAGCTGCACTGGCTTTAACTGTCCAGGAGAGTGCAGCACACTTGGACTCACTGACAGCTCCTGATCGTGACATACTGTACAGCAGGAAAACTGCACACCAGCCACTGTTCCAGTGTTGTACTTCAACGTTCTATACAATGCCGTGTATCTGTCAGGCATTTAAATACGTCTAAAGATTACACAGCTGCCAAAAAATGCCTGATAGAACGGTTATCTTGAGTGGCCAAGGACTTCAGGACTGCATATGCTTTATTGTAAGATAGGGGAGAGCTAGAGAGAGTAGCAGAGTGAGGGGTGGTGGTGGTGGTGGTGGTGGCGGCGGTGGTGGTGGGAGAGAGAAAAGCCCTAATGAGGTCAGGAATGATGTAATGCTCCTGTACGCTCTCAGTTTGCTCTTTTCCTCCTCCTCTCCGATTCTCTCTCCTCCCACTTTCTATTCTCTCGTCTTCTCTGGTTGCTTTTACCCTTAATGGGTCGCATTTCTATCAATCCCTGTTACGCTCTTCTTTCAATGCATGTCTGCGCACTCATGGCAATACATGTTCTTTCTTTGCTGCATCTCTATTGTATTGTGTTTAAACTGCAGGGACTTATACGGCCAAATGACCATTATCAAATATCTAGCCCCATCTGCAGATCATTAGTTTGGTTCTTGACGATAGGACGGTACTCACGCTAGGAGAGCAGCTAAGGACACATACTGTAGATTACAAGATGTAGGTTGTTTAAGGGTAAACATACATACCGGTATTTAAGAACCCTGTGTGTTTCTTGCTTCAGGCATCGTCTCTTTATTTATCCCCACACGCAACACACAATTAAGCATCATTATGTAGTTGAAAAATGAGCGAGGGGAACTAAAACTTAACTTTATTGGGTCCTCTTTAATTGTGGCTTCCTGTTAAATCTGAAGAATACAGATACAGTTTTAAGGTACTCTGATGGTGCCTTGTAGATTTCAAGCACGTCTGATACAATGGGGACTCACTCTGTACAGAGTTGCGTGCTCAGGAACAGCAGAGGCCGACTGTCTCACAGCAGGGTGACGGTAAGGCTCTGCCAAATGTGTACCCTCTTTTTTAAACTTGCATCTAGGGCTCAACTTAAACCGATCACGTCTGTAAACAAGCGGGTTGTAATCATTATGTGAAACAACTTTCCGATCCCAATTTCACGTTACAGTGTGCGCTCTAATGTCAGAGTGGACTTGAGGGCAGCAGGAGCACGGTGCCTCTCTGACCTAGTCGATGCTGTTTCATAGGAAAAGGAAGTGAAAATCAGGGTGGGTAAAGCAGAACTGGCTCTGTCAAGTAAGGCAAAAGGAAAAGTCATTTCGCTCCAGAATCATGCTGGCCTTTTGTCAACAGAAACAACTTGGCAAAAAAAAAAAAAAATCTATTCACCGTCTGAAAGAGCTGAAATGGCAATTTTTGGGATGACTGCAACATTAACTGCAGTCCTTATACACTGCAATATCTGAAGGTTGTTACCAGGGAGTACTTCTTGCTCCTTCTTTGCTGCTGATATTTATCATGAGGTGAATATCATTACATAATTTGTAATAAGTGATTTGTGTGCAATATCTTGGGGTTTTGAAATAGATAAAATTCCTTCATAAAGGGAAGTTAAACACAGCAAATCAACTCATGCTGCAACACACTGAAGGATTGTTTAATTGCGGGACTGCTGATAAGAATTCCTTGATATTCACCAATACATCCACTATAGCTCATTCTTTTCCGAAGGAAGCAGCTACTCATCTAGTAATGATAGGAGCAATTACATACACTGAACAAAAGGATCTGTGTGATGTCTGATACAGAAGGTACGTGCCTATAAGTGAGCACAAATTGAAAGGATGTTTTGGCATGCACTTGGACTTAACAGTAAGGATTGCCCGATTGCCCATGACAAGTAAAATGCCATTTCAGGCTACTAAATCTAGCAACTCACTTGCCTGATTGGGCAAGGGGTAAAAAAACAATTTGACACATCGTTTTTTTCCAGAGCTGATGATGGAAGTAGCAAAGGAGTGTGCCATCTCACATCCTTCTCATCTCCGTTGAGAGTTGCACATATGCAGTACTGATCAGGCAGCGGCAAAGACAAAGATTATGAGCTGATGCATGAGTGAGTATTATAATTACTCAGGAAACATGAGTTCATTTGGGAGGTGTTATAGAATGTCTGTGATCATGTAACAAGTCCATCTCTGGGGAGAAGGAGGGGGATTATCACACCATATTCGATATCGCATCTATGACACACTTAACCCCCTTTACACCTGGCATTAACATGCGTTTCTTGTGATCGGATTGCTCCTGACCACATGACAGTACAAGTGTAAATACACTCTAAACGCATTGAGGACGGACTGTTACCCGATCTGCCAAACCACTTCTGAAGGTGTTCAGGGACGTACAGTGACCACATCGAACACAAGTGTAAATGCGAATGTGTCTCCAATCCACATGCAACAACTCCGTGGGCGGAAATACGTAAGCGAGGTGCGCCAGCTGGACACAGGAAGAAGGAAGAAGAAGACAACAACAAGAGCACAGCTAAAGCAAAAGCTGTCTCCGCTGCTTTCGTCGATATTACGCTTGTCGAAGACGGTTTCTTCCAGTGCTTCGAAAAACAAGGAGAAGTCCATACAATAACGCGACTTCACGGGTGGCTAACATCTTGTTGTTGTTGTTGTTGTTGCGGCGCACAGGATATGTTGTAGTCTGCTGCTGGAAAGGTTTGCAGAGGAAGAAGAGGAGGATGTGACATCAGCGGGACGGAGCATGATCGGATAGCAAATGGATCTGGATGTGGACGCCAGAGATGCATGTTAATACCTGGTCAAGTGCTATCCGATTGCAATCCGATCACAAAAAACGCATGTTGATGCCAGGTGTAAATGGGGTAACTGTGTCCTTGTTCTGATTTATTTACTTAAAGGTGCTGTAGGTAACTCTGGAGAAAGATCTATTGTTCAGCCTCATTCCCAGATTGTCAAACACTGACGCTTTTGGTTGGTAACTGGACCGAGCCACCAATCCACAGCGTTGGTATGTGACGACTGGGAAATGAGATTTCACAATCAACTATCTTCCTGAAGAGCTACATACAGCACCTTTAAATAAAGATTAAATGACAATTAAAGCTACTCTTACCTTTCTTGCATTTCACACAGCAAAAAATCTGAACATCCACAACTCCACCTCCCTCCAAAGGCCTACTCCCCCCTCCTCCATTACGTCCTCATTAAGTCTCAGATAGATGTAGGTGTTGGCAAGGTAACGTTAGATACACGGAAGAGAAGAGCGAGTGTAACGTTACAACCAAGACAGTCAAATGCAACCCCGGAGTTTAAAAACTCAACCGGAGTCAGTGATGACTGATGAGTTTTATAATATAATGTAAGCGCTAACGTTAGATAGTACTGGTGACTGGCAACAAACAAGGAAGATAATACAGAGGCTCAGGCAAAGTTAGGCTACAGTAGGCTAACTGTTAGCAACTGGAGCAACTTCTCTGGGTAGAAGAGAGATGTTACGCGAACAATTACGTCAGTCGGAGGCCTCCACGTGGGGAAGACAGACAGGACGCTCGGCTGAATGATCGGTCGGAGTTTTCTTAGAACCATATGAGAATGGTATAATTATGAGGAGTTTTCTTAGAACCATATGAGAATGGTATAATTATGAGTTTTATCTCTGGTGGAATTCACTTATATTTTAGTGTGCCATCAGCTTATTAATAGCATTTTAACCTAAACAAAGAAAAGTGTAAAATTTCCAGAAAGGTGAGTGTTGCTTTAACTTAAGTCTTTGTTGTTATTTGAGAACTGCTAATATGTGAAACAATTAGTACAGGGGCAAGTAAAAGTGGACTTGGGACAAGTAGATTTCTGACCCCCTTGTCCGACCGGCCAAATGAAAAACAGAACAAAACACAAACCAATGTCAAACCCTGCACTACATCATCATTACATAAACGTTACAAAGGAGAACTTCAGTTTTCTGTCCAGGAGAAAACAACTGAAGGAAAACAAAACCAGACTGTATTCGATGAAATAAATTAATTCGTTTTCTTCATCCACTTACTCCTATTGAGGGTCACTGTGGGGCTGTAGCTACTGTGACCAACATCTTATAAAAGAAATACTCAATCCTACGTTGAGCTGCAGTGATTTCACATTACAACAATGACAAACTCATGCTACCCAAGTGAACAGATTTTATAATACTGATGATTTTTTGCTTGATGTGACACATCACTGATGTGATTATGAGGAATATATGTTTCATGTTGAGTCATAATGTGGTGTAGATTAAAGATAAGCTGATACATGAGCTAAGTCATTAACATGCATTGAAATAAGATTACTATTGTTGTGGAAACAGTTCAGCTTCAGTAGACAGTATGTTTACATGATGCTGTCCGCAATAACCACGGGAACACACTCGTGTAAAACACACAGTTAATCCTGCCTCCCATAGGACCTTGGGGCTCCATGACCATACCTATAGTTCCTACAGCCATCAGCTGAGCCTCTACTATGGAGCTCTGCTCTGATTTCTCATTTAGCTCTGCTCCAGCCATCAATAATTCAGCCCTCAAACAATCATGAGGAGGAGAGAGGAGGAGGGAGGGAGGGAGGGAGGGAGGGAGAGGAAGCAAGAAAACAGTGGGTGAGGTTGGTAGAGAGAAGGATGAGTGGACTTTTTAACTAGTACAGTCAGCTTTCACACATGGCCGAGCAGCAGCTCACCAGTAAGGAACAGAAACCCACTCGCATACGTGTAATGCCGCTAATGAAGTCATAGCTTCATGTCGAACAAATGCCCTTGTTCTGGGGTGGAAACCACAGTCAAACTGGAATGAGCCATCATCATTGCTGTTTGAAGCTCTGGGCGCTTTAATCGGCATCTAACAGTAAAACCCCGATTTCACCAATTTCATTTGTGCTGCCAACACAAGGCAGGAATTAACCAATTTAACGTGCAATTGAATTTTTGTTGTACGCTGGCTACTTCTAATAAAAACAAAGCCTTCAGTATCAGGGCATGCATATTAAATCTCTCAATTTCTTTTCCCCCTCTATTGTTTCTGGTACGTTGCTTGTTCTACAAACACACCACTCCCTCTCCCCTCTATCTCCATGGTAGCAGAGAGGACATGCAGGAGCATATGGCTCATCATTTTCACTCTGCCTGCCGAGGCTGGGCTCTCCTGGGGGTATCTACACCTCTCTCATCTCTCCTTCTTTGTTCAGTTCAACAGCAGCTCTTATTATCCATCCAATCACATTTTTCTCTTCTCCATATGTACCCAAGTGGCCGAGCACATACTGTACATACGCAGCTAACGTGCATAGCTGGCTGACATTCTGTTCCACTGCCCCTGTCTGCACGGAGAAAAAACACAGCACACTGTTTCTATAGAAATGGGCCACAAAGAAGATAGGACACCATAAGAAAGCAATCCCTTTTAGCCCGACACAGTGCTCTTTGAATGCTTCCCTCGACCAGCATCATTTCTACACCAAACATGACTTTTGTTTAATGTTCAAATATCATGAATACCAGTCTAAGAAGAGGGAGGCAATGAGAGAAATACAGACAGCAAAGCGTGCAAGGGCATTCATGTACTTTTGTGTAATTCTATGTAATTCTGTGGTTTAGCAGTGGTGTGTGTGATCGAACTACATTAGCATCTTGAACCTGTGTTTAGTAGAGCACGTCATGCACAGGTTTCCTGTATGAAAGGTTGTGTGTCTCACCAACCCTGCATTAGACTATCAGCGAGCTGAAACCCCTGCTGCACAAAACTTTAGAGTTTTACCAGCAACACTCTCCCCGCTCACTCCCCTTTTACTCTTTCCTCCTTTTCTCTCTTTCAGCGCCAGGCCTGACCTGAGCTCAGTGCCAAACCTGAGGATTCTGGCCAAACGCAACCAGGATCAAATGGCTGGAGAACCACAGGGGCTCCTTCCAAATGTCACAGTTGTTTGAAGCTGGCGGACAGCCTCCCTCAGCTTGTGCTGCCAACGCATAGGCAGTGAAAAGACCAGATGTGTTTATATATGTGAATAAAAAGCATGCGTGGTGTCTTAAGTGTATATGACGAGACTGTAAATCTGAATGGGACTGTATATAAGCCACGAATGGTCTGTCTGACCTCTACGTAGCCAGACCGTTGTGTGTGTTTAGCTGTAGCATCCTGTGTGGACATGGGACTTGGAGGAGCCAACATCTGCTACCTAACCCAGATTAACGCTCAGACAGAGAGGGGAGGCAAGTGGAGCAGTGCAGGGCAAAAAAGTTTTAGTTTTCGCAATGGGCTAAAGAGAAGGAGGTTACAAAATCAGTTTTAGGGCAGCTCTGGTTCTTTCATCATTGCAAAGCTGGAAATTAAAGCAGTAAACAAGCTATTACGACAGCTTTTCGTGAAACTCACCTGTTCAGCTCGGTCGTATCCTGTGTCTTGTTTCTCCGTCTTGACAAGAGGGTGTTTGCCACCGTCCACCTTCACCTCCCCAGGCTCCAGCTTAGGGACCTTGTCTTTCAGTACAGTGTCATCCTTATCCAGCAGGTAGCGTAGCAGGGCATTGTCCTTCTTCTTGGGGCTCAAGGGCTCCTGCTTAGGAGCAATATCTGCCCCAGAAGCTGTACTACCTGCACCCTGGGCTTGGTCTTGGCCTAGCTCTTTGCCTGTGGCCTCCGCAGTGAGCTTGGCCAGGTCGACCGGAGACGTACTGTTCTGAAGCAGTTGGTGCAGGATCTTGTGTTTTTCCTTAAGGGATGTAGCATGAGTGTTCCCCCCAGTGTGGCCACCTCGAACCCCAGTCCCTGCCTGGTCCTTACCCTCACCTCCTGCACCGGGGGACAGGGGCGTCTCCAGAGGCTCTGGCTTGGTGGTGAGCAGTTGCAGTAGCTTGGTGTGGCCCTTGTTGTCATAAAGACGATTGTGAGCATCGTGGCCCTCAGGAGGCCCTTCCCTCTCCTCCTTGGGCTCAGCTAGGTTGCTCTCTGTCTGTCCCTGGGTGTGCCCCTGACCCACCTCTGTGTGAGGTCCAAATGAGTCTCCTGTACCACCAGCAGTGCCACTGCCCCCTCCGAGTTTTGTCATCATATGAGTGTTCACCCCTGACCCTGGTGTGACCCCAGCTGGGGAGCCTATCTTTCGGTCAGGAGACCCCAGTGTGTGTGCATGAGGGGGCCCATGCCCGTGTCCTACACCGTGACACTCACTAAGGGCCTGCAGAGCTGAAAGAGAACTGCTAGTGTAGCTGTTAGCATGGGTGCTCGTCGTGCTGCTACTACCCGCACCTCCAGGCCCTCCACCACACATCCCCACTGGGGAGGGTGAGTGCAGGCCTCCTGCTACACGAGGGCTGCCTGCCCCCCCAGGACTACCTCGGTGCCTGGGCGACAGCATAGAGTTCTGTTGAGGTGGATGGGGCCCGCCGGCTGGGCTGGGGCTAGCGCGAGAGGGGCTGTTCATCCTCCAGTTGGGGCCCTGCTGTGGCGGCTGCATGCCCCCAGTGTGGTTGTGTGGTGGGGGACAGCCAAAACGGTAGCCCTGCATATGCCCCCCCATGGCTGCTGGTTCTCTGGGGCCAGCAGGGCCTGGAGAGGAAAAAGGCGTGCTGTTGCTGCTGATGGTAGTGTCTTGGCCCTGAGGCCCTGAGCCTGGCAAACTGCCTGGGGTTGGAGGAGTCATGGAGGGAGTGGAGGAGTTCATCGGTTTTGGAGCCATCCCTGTGGCCTGACTGCCAGGACCCATGTCCTGGCCCATTCCACATACTGTCTGCTCCCTAGAGGTAAAAAACAGACACATACAGATGATGAGTTCAACAGTTTTCATTATCAAGGATTTTCCGTTAGAATTTGTTTAATTTTTCTTTTTTGAACGAAGCAACCTTTATGTTTGATTATATTATGACCCTATTGCCTGAGACCCAGTCCATTGGCAAGCACAAATTTACGTACTATCACATCCACACAGAACACATGAAGCCATCAGGTCATGCTGCAGGGCATTAACAGGCTAAAACATGTAACCACGTACATGCCGCAGATCTGCCTCTCTCTTCCTGACACAGGTGTAAGCAGCGAGACATACCTCTGAAGAATGTGCAGGGACATGTAGAGCTGAGGCTCATTGGTGGCGGGCGAGCGCACCAGTTTGCTCTTGGTGTGGGCGGACACGATGGTTCCGTCAGAGAGGGAGAAGCGGTAGATGGGGCTGAATGCCTGGCCATGGCGGAGCACTGAGGACACACATGCACATATGTGAGTAGGTGCACACACAAAGCATTTCTTACTTGCATGATTAATTGATGATGGTGAGGAACAGTTTTCTCTAGGTTGTCTATTGTGTAGTGTTTTCAGTTTGTTTTTATAGCAGCAATAAAATAGTCAGATTGAGGGTCAAAGCAGAAGCCTACAATTTGCCATTCATTTCTTTAAAAGAGACCCGTGATCAAACCACCATTTTATACTCATGCAGTCATCTGACAACAGCATCATTAAAAACAAAAAGAAGTAACTATCAAGAGCCAATAATGGAACAACATATGCTTTGCACTAAGTTGCATCACCTTCCTGCTGATGTCTCTTAGCAAAGGACATCTCTCCGTCATTCTGCAGGTGGAACCTCTGGATGCAGCGCCTCACCAGATCCTCCCAGCCTGGCTTCATGGACGCCCGCAGCAGACTAGTATCCAGGGACGTTATCTTACCTGAGCACAGAGGACCGGATTAGTAAGGCCTTAGTCAGACATATAAGTGAGGACTTCTATACACATATACAACCCTGCACCTGCTGAGCTGATGGAGATTCAATCTCTCTCTCAAACATAAACATGTAGAGCAGCTTGTTTACCAGAATATGTTCTGTACTTGGCCACTCTGCTGCACAACAGCTCCATGGTTTGATATTGATTGAAGAATACAGAGGATTTACTGTATTTACATTTTAATAACAACCTGGCAAAAGATTACGCTTTCTTCTGTGCCAGCAAAGTGCTGAAATCAACTGAGGAGAAAGTCCTGGCTACAGAAGATTAGATAGGTAAACACAAGTACAAATACTGTGAGCACAAAGTGAAAGATAGCCATTTAGACACAACAGGTAGAAGGATTCATTTTGTAAGTCACCAGGACAGCTTAGGCTCAGCTATCTTTACAGCTTAACATGCTATGCTATGTGCGTAAACACATGCATACATACTCTGTTGTATCAGTGTAACAGTTGTCTCTCACTGGGTTGCAATTTAAATGGAGGCAGTGATGCATTTAAAAGGGCTGACAAGCAGACTGCTGCCTGAATGACATAGGGACTGACTAAAAAGTTGTAACACAAAAATTCATACGGATAAAACACCGTATCCAGCAGATTCAGAACTTGAATAACAAAATCAGGATACTTGTTTTATTCAGAATTGTGTAGCCCTAACAAACAGGCAAAAAAATGCAGGCATGCATACATGCACGCCTACAATAGTCTGGGTGGGGAACTACAGTAAATTACTATATGTCAGCAAGTAACTATGAGCGTGCATTTGTGTGTTGTGTTTGTGCGTGTATGCTACACACAAATGCTACAAGCACATCAAAGAAAAGGTGACACACAGACAATCGTCTGCGTCTATGCGCCAGCGTTGAGACAGGTGGTCCTTTACCTCCCAGAGTGCAGACAGAGGTGGGAAGTGTGTTCAACTAACGCGTTCAATCCTAAGGGCCTTTACCAAGGATATAATAATCTTTAAATACCTGAACTGTAGTGTGAGGTGATTTATGGGCTGGTGACATCATGGGATGAGGCGGTGCTGAGGATGTGCCTGTATAAAGGGACTGTATAGCTTTATTCAAACAGTTACAAATGCTGTAACCCTCTGGTAGTAGGGGACTATGGGATCCAAAATGGTCGATATGATCTGTGTGACCTGGACTGGATAGTGTGTTTCTGTAGGATAAGAAAATTTTGTTTTGCCTAATGGGAAATAAATCACGATTGCTGTGAATGTTCTTCACTATATTAGTTGGTACTTCCTGGCTGTGTGGCTGGTTCGAGTACCTTGCAGGTCCTGGCGCGTGGTGAAGCTCTCGTGCGTGGGAAGCATGGGTCTTTCCTTCATGGGCACCCTGCGAGCCACACAGATCAGGCACGACTGAAAGTCTAGAGAGAGAACAGAGGGAACGCGTGGAGGAAAGAAAGATGAGGGAGAGGATGTAACAAAGAGGACAGGGCAGAGACAGAAGGGATGAAGGGGGATGGGAAAGGGGAGGAGAGGGGAGGATGGGGGCGTAAATGATAGAAACAGAGACAGGGAAAGAAAATGAAATGCATGTTATTCCCAGGCAGCATAATTAATACAGTTATTAATGAGCATGGGGATCAGGGCTCCGCTCCTTTCATGAGGAGGAGCAGCTATCGCTGGCGAGGGAAATGATGAAGTGTGACCTTTGAAGGTGTGTGTGCGCGTGTGTGGGTGCATGCATGCGTACGTGCACTTGCATGCGTCTGTGTCTCCGGCTGGTCTCACCTACAGTGCCATCTCACACTGATGACACCTCCCCTGGCCCAACATTAAAGATTGCCATCGCTCAATCATGACAGTTGCCTCTAACACACACAGATGACACCGCCAAGTCCAGGGCTGGGGTGACCCCAAAAAGTCTGCCATCCAACTTTCCTGAGCCAGTAATACCCACAATCCCACACATGTTTCTGGCAAAGGAGTGCATGCCAGGGCTCACACACACACACACACACACACACACACACACACACACACACACACATTCCTCATTTTGACTTGTAAACAGAGCCTCTTGGGTGGTCTGGCCCTTAGATCTGTGAATCTCTCTCAATTCTCTTGCTTTCCCTCTCCTTCCTTCCTTACTTCCTTCCTTCCTTCCTTCCTTCCTTCCTCTGTCTCTGTCTACGGCTGGATAGATTCCTCCAACTGTAACGACTGATCCCGCCTTGCCACTCACACACACGCACACACACAAACACTAGCACAACTCTGGCCTGGGTCCTAGTCAGTCTATTTGCCAAAGTATAGCTGGCAAGCAGCTGGTGCACAAAGGAAGCCAGAGAGGGGAAAAGACAGGTTGAGAGTTGGAGCGCAACATTTTCATTTTCACTTATTGTTTTAATTAACCACTGAGTTATAGTTTGGCAGTGGGAAGTTACGGTTACTCATCAAAACCACTGAGCAAAGACAATTTAGGTAGATTAAATGTGGAGCACTGCAATTGTTTTGGGAGCATAACGAATCAATGCCGAGCGTTTTTGGATAAAGGACAGTCACTTGTGATGGAAATTTACTCAAACTACAGGATCTCAAGTTCCAGGCTAAAGCCATGAAAACCACTGGAAAAGCTCAGTGACCTCTCAGTGACTGAACACTGTAAGGAGAGCAGAGCCAACATTCAATTTAAATCATTTCCCAGGAAAGGCGAGCAGATGTTTATACGAGTGGCTACCGCGAGCGAAGCTTCCTTGTTCACATATGCTCCAAAAACATCTTCAAAGGGTTGATATGTTGAGAATTATTCGGAGGCTATCAAAAGGGTTACTGATGTAAACAGCTCCACCCTTTCCTTGGAGTCATAAGCCCAGGTTTGCGAGGGATGTACATGAATTATAGATAAGCTTTAATGACAGCTGCCCGGCCTCTCGTCTCCCTTGTGTCACTTAACTTTTCATGGATGTAAGTTGAGTGGCACCAGAACTGCTCCTCGTCAGCTGCTTATACCGCTTTTCACATTTCAATGCCAGTATATTGCTTATTCTCAATGATCTATTCATGATAAATCTAAAAAGGTAATTGGCTGCAACTTGGAGTCATATTTAAAACCAGTTTCCGTTCTGCAGCAGTCACGTTCTGAGGTTTCTTGCACCCAAGATAGCATCTTTATGAGGTGCTTATCCATAGTCACTGTACTACATACAGTAGATGACAGTTAGCACAGCCCCAGTGTGGACAAGCAGGCAGAAGTACTTTCACCGAAGCTAAGCTGCTGTCAGGGGGGCGGAAACAAACTGTATTATAGCCATCCAGAAAAAAGTCTGTGAGGCTAGATGAGTTATATCAATCTCTTCAAAGCCAGACTTCATTGACTGTTTCACAGCAATTTAACATTGCTGAACAGGCTGGTCTATCGCTGCCTCGATCAGTTATGCAGGATTTATACTTGTACGGCAGACCCTACGCTGTAGGCAATGCACGTGGCCTACGCCGTTGTGAGCATTTATACGTGGTGCGGTGGTGTGTCTGTGTCACTCTGCAGTTACACCTCCAAAGCACCAGTCGGCGGCGGAGTTTCTGTGAGGTGCTTTAAAGTTTAGTTGATTCAAAATGCAATTGAAACACATTAAACAGGGCTTAATAGAGACAGTTTCAAACACAAGTACACATTACAACTCGCAGCATTCCCAGACAAAGCACTTTTTCTGGATACGTTTTCCCCACAAATACAACATGCTAATGTTATTAGCACAAGCCTATGGCATTTTACATTGTATAAATTAGCCTAGCAGCTAGCGATCTTTCCGTCTTCTCATAAAACCAGGGACAGCAGCAACATTTAATAAACGGTACAGAATTTGGCTTCAACTGACAAAACACGTTTTCCAAACAAATACAAAACACTAACGTTATTAGCACAAGCCTATGGCATTTTACATTGTTTAAATTAGCCTAGCGACGAGCGGAGTTTCCCTCCGCTCATATGAAGTCAGGATAAATCCTGAAGTGTAAATCCCTGAAGGAAAAATTACACACAAGACTTAAAATGCTATTTTTGTGGAGGCTTTATTGTCTTCACAATTTATTGTTTCTTATCTGTGAAATTAAATTAAATAAAAGCTTCGTTTCCACTGAGGGAAATGGTTTCAGCTGTGATGCGTAGTTACATTTCTGGGGAGGTGCACGTCAGGATATGGTGTCGATTTGACACAGAAGTATAAATTCCACCTTAGTGTGCTTATGAATTTTTTTTTTGATTTTGTCGTCAGCCTTGCGCTGTCGGACTACTTTGAGTTAGGGCTAATTTCCCTCTAAAGCAATCTACCATTCCTCAGTCACAACAGTTAGCCATTTGCATCCGCTGACTTTTTCACCTCATAATGACTGCTGGGTGTTTTAGAAATTCTTAATTCTTAAATTCTCTAATCCCAAAAGTGTTTACAACTGCTCTAAGTCTCAGTCTTTGCCTGTATTTTACTTTATATGTTGTATTATTGTATTGTATTACTCCATGCTCAGTAATATTATACTTACTGTTTTAATTCTAAAAGCCTAACAAAGGCCAAGGGTTGCAAATTAGCTGAGGCTAGAAACCTGTATGCAATGCATCTACTTTATATTTCAATTATGAATTAATGTCTTATGAATTTGTCCTTGTTAAATAAACAAGTGAATAAAATAAATTGAATCATAAACACTAAAATAAAAGATGGCCAAAATCCTGACTGTTCTACACATTTCACAGGAGTTTCAACGGATCCCAGAACTAATCTTGTCCAAGGTTGTATTATAGGGTCACTGCTTTAGTATCAAATGATCCTCCAACTCTCTATCCGTTCTCTTTTCCCACACCATCTCCCCCCTCTCCTTTCATACCGTCTCCTTCCTCCTTGATGGACTTGGGCTCCGAAACAGCGAAACACTGCATGGTCTCGTATTTCTGCTGCTGAGGTTCGTGCTCGTGCGGCTCGTCCTGGCTGTCGCTGTGGGGATTGACCAGCATTCGGCAGTTGAATGTGTGACTGTTCCTCCTCGGACCCTCGCTGGACCATGGGACGCCGTTCACTGTAAAAGGAGCGAGAAAGGGGCAAGGGAGATTTACAGTGTGGCCTCCTGGGGATTTTATTTGATGGATTTTTTACTGCAGCCAAAAGTGAACAACAAAACAAGGAGCGGCGACGAGTGAGCCAAGAGAGGCTACCACACTGCAAGTGAAAGACATAATGAGAGCAAGACAGAGAGAATGAAGGCGGAAAAAGTGTAAAAAGGAGAGAGCAGTTGCTGGGTAGAGATCAGTCATAATGAGCAGTTGGAACCCTGAGCCCTGTGCCATCTATCCACAGCCATGCATCACAGCCAGGCCTCCATATGCATGTCCTCTAAAACATCATTGCCAATCTTTCTTCTTCTCTCCAACACTTACACAGGCGCGAGCAAGCACGCCACACGCACGCACACATACACACACACAAAAAAAGAAGAAGAGACATGTACAGTCACGCACACAACTCATTTAACTCTCGCAAACTCCCATCACACTCCATCTGGTTTGTGATCTCATTCAGTGCATTGATAATCTCCCAGTATCTGGGACACAGCCCGCCGATCGTTTCCAGGGTACTCTGCTCTGTGCTGCTCTCCCACCCAGATGGCTGGGCACTCAGACCTCAATCCGAAGCACCAGGAGACAAGAGGAGAGGAAGGGGAGAGGGGACTTAGAAAGAGCTCCTGGTGGGGTGCACTGACATACATTACCACCACCTCTTACGCAGAGGAGATGGAGAGGTGGGATGTGGAGGAGGTAGGTATGAAAGAGAAGAGAAGAGACAGGGGAAAAGAAAAGGGCAAAACTGGAGGAGAGAAAGAGAAAAGCCAATGTCTGTCTTACGAAAATAAATGTCCTGTTTTCGTGAGATGAGCAATGCAAGCGTAAAGACAATGCTTTTCAGGGAGGCTAGGAAACGGGAAAGCGAGAGCATGAAAATGTGAACTTGATGAGGGTGAGAATAACACACAAAGTGAAGAGAAGGGGAAGGAAGGGCACGAGATGAGAATATATGAAGGGAGGGATGCTGCTGACAGGGGAGAGAAACTGAAAAAGGAAGTTAATTAGCTGAGAAGGGAGGGAGGAGGAAGAGAAGAGCGAGAGCAAATGTCTGGGCTGAGCATCAGCAAAAGAGAAAATGAAGAACCTATAGGTTATGTGCACGATGCCAACGCTGTATAGAAAGCTTACATAACACTTTGTATTAGCCAGCTTTCCCACATCCTCTCCGTAGCAGCTCAACCGTAAACATTTTAGCGTTTTAATTAAACTGACATCGCGACCAAACAGCCACCTACAGCTGTTTAAACAGGGAGAAGAAGAGAGGTGAGGGTGTTAAGAGACAGAGGAAGCACACAATGTAAAAAGCAAGAAATGAGGCTGGGGTGTGAACGAGAGCCTGCTAAGGTATGAGCAGAGGTGGGAGTGATGCAACATAGAGGACATACATGCGGAATCGGGAAGAGAGAGATAGAGAGACGCAGAGCACAAGCGACACAGCGAGACACGAACTGACAGGTAGAAAAAGCCACGGAGCAAAGCAAATGAAGGCAGGGAAAATACGCTGGAGGCTAACCGAGGGATTTGGGCAGCAGGTTCTTGATGAACTCGGCGTGATCCCCGACGTGCAGCACGCTGTAGACACTGGTGTTCATCAGCTCCTCCTGGTTGTAGCGCAGGTACTGGGTCACATTCTCAGACACGAACACAATGTTACCCTCCATGTTCACCACAAAGAAGAAGCCGTCCAGGGCCTGGAGGGGTGAAAGAGAGTGAAATAAGAGACACGTTCAGGAAAAAGCAGGTTTGTTTATTTCACTTTTCACACTGACACAATCAAACTGTGAAATCAAAGCACAAGTAGGGGAGTAAAAATATGTCTGACCACCTGTATTTCCTACTAATACTGGCAGATTTCCTCACATAATACGCAAGATATGCTTTTCTTCACTCATAGATTATTGAGATAATTTTACTGTTCCAGTCCAAAACTCTCACATCCAACACCACGAGCTAAATTTGGCTCATAAACAGGATAGTTTTGAAAATAGCCAACATGCAGAGGAGGTTCTGCAATCTTCCATTGTGTGTGTGTCTTTAGTTGTCTGTGGTCAAAGAAACATATTTAAAAAATGTACAAAAAAACTATTCAAGGAGCTGTTTTGGTAATTCCCTGGTTTCCTTATTGCTAGCTTATTTTCTTTATTGATGTTCCACTTGTGTCTACTGTTCCTCAGCCAGCATGCACACACACACACACACACGACTGAAACTTTCTCCCCAAGCTGTGTAAATATGCAGCGAATCTACATAGTGCCTAAAAAGAGCCAATTAGTTCAGTGTGTGCCAGGTACATCCATCACTCCTGCAGATGCTCGACATCAGTGTTGCTGATAGAAAGCAGGATAAAAGCATGTGCCAGCAGCGATTGGAAGATGTGAGGGAGGAGGAGCACTTAATTGAAAGAATACAGCCCCAGGTCAGCCATTACACACAAGATGGTGTCAATTAGGCCATCAAATCACCCAGAGCCCTTAAAAGGGGATTCTGGTGGTTGTAAAGCTGTAAAATCAAGTGTCGAGATAAGAGACAAGGGACTCCTGCCAAGGTGTCTGCTCCACGCCTCTGTTTAAATAATCATTACCTACACACCACACATACATGCGGTTTACATTAGAGGAATTTCTATACTTTTTTAAAGCATGAACTGTAAATAAACCAAATATTTTTCTATATATTTTCATGAATATTTGGTTGTCTCACCCTTCCACATAACTTCCATTAACTAGCGGGCACAATTTTAGGGTGTAGCAACGTCATACACCCCAGGTTACACATGATCACAGTGGGACACAAGTTTTCCCTCGCCTGCATTAACACGGCACAAGCTGAAAATAGACTTAAGGAGATCTCATCTATCACTGCGTGAAGCAGAGCGCTTCCAAAACGCAACATGGCTGTGCAAGTCCACCCGGTGTGAAGAAAGGCCATGTACTGGACAAGTAGGGCAAACAGAAACAGAGCAAACACTCCTTGGTGCCAACTCTCGCCTTCTTCCAGACACTCTTGAATAATGCTGTTGGCCAATCCCTTCATTTATAATGCCCTGATTAAATATACACTGTAGAGGTGACTAAAGGCGGTACAAATGAATACACTCTAAATAAATACACTCGGAGGCGGCGTACTCCCCATGTTCCATTTTGCACCTAGCCTATTGTCTTGATATATGGCTCTATACTGCTTAACCTCCCACAGCAATGTACAGTAGGTAGTGAATTGTTATAGCGTGGGGAATAGGGTCTGGTCAACTCCCCTCTCCCCTCTGGGTGTAACTGTAATTTATGATATGATACTGGTGCTTCGCAAACAGGGTCTCTCTTCACATAAATTCTTGCTAAACACGCTGTATTTTCTGCATGACAAAGCATTACTGTCTTAACAAAAACAATTCAAACAGGTCTCCTTTAGGGCTCGGCTTTGAACATAGACATTTTTTTTGTACAGACAGAAATGTGTTCATAGCACTACGTCTAAAAAAACCTGTCAAGTACCTTAATCTGGCAGTAAATGACTGGTTAGATTTGTACTTGTTGACTTAATTTATTAAATGAGTAATAATTTAAATAATAGTTTAGCTAATTTAAGCCTGTATTTTCAGAGTAAGGTCTCATTCAGCTACTTGAAGGGTTGTTAACTTTGATTTCTTTGGTTAAATGAACAAAACGGTTTTGTAAAGAAACATTTCTTAAAGTAAGCTATCAAAATATGTATGTTTTTTGTATCAGTAATTTAACTTTGGTGTCATATTAACACAAGTATCTCCTCTATTGTCTGATGATGTCGTCACACCGCACAACAGAAACCATACGGACCAATCTACCAGGAATGCAAACTACATGCCACAGCAGTCATGTGACCGACCAAGACTTGCCCCAGAGGTTTACAACAACTGCACATTAATGTTTTTGCACCGCCTTCTCCGTCTTCCTGCGCTCTGGCATGAGAGTGGGCAGCAGAGAGCCTTGGAGGAGGGTCATGGGGCGCGTGGGTGCATTTCCTGCCGACAGCCATTCTCCTCGGAGCATCCTGTAATGAGCCCGAGCTGGCGGACGGGCGGGGACGTGGCTAGAGAGGAGCGGGTGTGAATGGCCGATTGCTGTGTTTTGGGGCTGCTGACAGATGGGAAAGCATGCAGGCTGCACCGGGCTATATTTAGCCGCGAGTTAGTATGTCGATTCAGTGACGCTGGACCAGGAGAGCTATAAATATTCCATGACAGGACAGATCTAGAGGCAAATGAAGAGAAGTTGGGGAGGGAGAGAGAGAAAAGAGAACTGAACAAGTAAGAGAGAGAGAGAAAGGGAGGGAGGAAGTGAGTGAGAGGAGAGGCTCAATGGACTGATTCATTCGCCAGGCTGTTGCTTTCTTTCCCATTATACGTAAGCACTTCAGTGGCCCTCCACAGGACAACGAGGCCATTGCTCCACTTGGTGATTTACAGCCAATCGGGGGCAGATACAAGATGCTGGCAGCTTTTACTCCACGCAGCTACACTCACACACAACCACTACTGATCCATTTGGGATTGTTCTCTGTGGATAGCACTCTTCATTATGCACCAATCATGATTTAAAGAGGAGAGTATATCCTATGCACTCCAGGGGTGTAATTTTTTTTTTTTTTTTTTTTTTTAAGTGTGTGTGATTAATTCACGTCAATATAATTTTCAAATTGTTTGTTTCCTTCACTTGACCATTCATTAGCTGTGCTGTTGGAATATATATATGTATACCATTCGGTTATTCAGAGCACCACACTCTCGAAGCACAGAGTGTACTCTGGAGCAGAGCACCGAGCACATTGAAAGGGAAACCTAACTGTTCGTTAATTCATATACAGGTAGAACCCTCTGTTGTTTTAGAACAACATCTCTGGCATAGATTCTGCGGAAAACACTGCACAGAACGTGAATACTACGCAGTGAAAAAGCGATAACTTTTTTTGGAATTAGGCAGATATTTCTGAGCTTTCACATCGCGAATTATGGCACTGACCGCTAATAGTGTGCCTGTAAGGATTATAAAACGAAAACACAGAGGCTCCGTAGTATGAACCAAAATGGCAAACTTTATTACTCCTTTAAACCTTGACAAAGGCGGCACACACAGCGTACAGTAGGGGTGCACCATATCATCTCGTCCATGTTAATACTCGTTCAATTTTCAATATCATATGAAAAATTCATACTATGATACACGTGATGGTTCGACTTATTGTGTATTGTATTGTGTGACGTCATGGCATTACCCACGGCAACAACAAGCATGGCTGAACGCGAAATTATTTGCAACTCCGCGGTGGTTCCAAAAAGAGGAGCAGCTTCAGTAGTGTGGAATAAACTGTGGCGTCCTGAATGTTTTATGAACAGCCCCGGACTTCTCAGACTCTTTAGCGAGTTAGCGCTCTGAGGGAACTCATTCAGTGGCTCCTCTGGCAGCAGCATATCGTCTCTCCCTCTCCTTTCTCGCCATGCGCACACAAGAGTCGTGTCGTCAAGTGATTTTGTCATAAACCTTTGGTGATGTAAACCTACGTGACTACATATATGTGAATGTGCGATAGTTGTAGTATCATAACAGCCTGTAACAGGTTACAGCGTGATGATTAGAGGAGAAATGGCAGAGCATAAAGGTCCAGGTGGAAAAACACAACTCAGTCATTTAGGATTTTACTAAAAGAAGGAAATCACCTATTAATTTATATATATATATATATGTATATATATATATAGGTCCCAGGGGACATTTTAGATTTTATTTTGTTATTAACTATAGGCTATAGACTATAACTATTAATATTGTTTACAGAATCTGAATCTCACTCTGAGTTACTGTTGTTGTTTACAAATTAAAGAAATTAGATAATTTTTGTTTAGTTTTTACTGAATATTTAAAGGCAAATGATTAAAATTATATCACTCATTTTGTTGCAATACTAATACATTTTTTTAAAATTAATTTCTCATATCGTCAAGAATGTCATTATCGCAAAAATACCCTGAAATATCGTGATATTATTTTAGGGTCATATTGCCCACCCGTAGCATACAGTAGCTCAGGCTATACAACAGGTTACCTCAGACACTCTGCTGCTCTTATTCAACTGTCAGAAATTCGCATTCCTACAGGTATGACTTGTTTTAATATTCGCAGGCAAGTCATTTGCATTTTTGTGTCACTCACTCGTCATGCCCCCCGTGTGTAAAGACTTAAGTATGAGTGTTCAGTGTGTGGTAGTTTGATATGACACTATGAATAAGCAAGAGAACGCCCTCTACCCACCTCCAGCATCATTGGTCCCAAGGCATCTTTGTCAATCACACTTTGGCCTGTTGATGAGACATCAGCCTTCTGTACCTCCTCCTCATTTGCTGCTGCTGCTTTTTCTGTTGAGAGGAAAGTCGGTGACAACAATTCAGAGGCAAAAACTAAACACTGATTCAAAAGAACATGGATCTTAATTTATGAATTCGACATAAACACCCGTTATGACTGAAATACGTACATTACGTAAGGTACTTTGTTTCTATGGGGAACAACCTACATTGCAAAACACAAAATATAACCCCAAAACAGGCAGGTCAAAGAGACAAAAAAAGAAAAAGAGAGAAACAACTTTTGCTTTCACTCTATATTGAACCAAATACTTTAAAGGGGTCACTTGTTGACAAGACTTTGTACGAGTATCTTTCTACAAAGCAAACACATTTTGTCCTTTAGTCAAAACATGTTGCCGTGGCTCAGACCCAAGCACTGAGCACTGAGCAGTGAGCAGAGTGAAAGGTTGCTGTAAATGACTGTCAGAGCACGCTGCTGCCACACTGGTGGCAGCCACTGGATGGATTGCATTGTCATGTACAAAAAAAGGCTATTATGAAAACACTGGCAGTGTGTAAACAACTCATGCTCCCCACAGAGCAGTAAGCTGTTACTATGTGGTCAAGCAGAGAAGGCAGAGTCCAGAGAGTTGAACATAAACCCTGCTTTTACTGTAATTAGTATAAAGTCTGTGATCACAGTTTTAAAAATTGAACTATTTTTTAATTTCTTATGTGTTCACAACATAAATAAACACAATTAAAACAATAAACTAGACACTTAAAAAGATTTTTTGATTTGAGATATATTAACACAACTTTCAGTGATACATTAAGTAACAGGATATTATGAAATTGTTTTTTTAAATACACCTTGAGGATACATTTCTTATCAAAACACTGGTTAAATCTTTAAGCTGATATTTGTCACAGAAGGTTGATCACAGATATAGGATGGTGATTTCAGAGGGTCATAAACCGTGAACAGTCTGTGAGAGTCTTCATTTTGAACTGTTCCCACAGGTCCGCTCTTCAGCATAGATACTCCTGAGCCAGGGGTTGCTTCCCTTTTACATATGGACTGCCTTTCTCAAATAACTCAGCTGGCAGTGTCTCCTTGTGACTGCAGACTCCTATTTCTGAGTATGGATATAGAGAGCATGACTTGTTGCACATACAGGTGCTCATGATCAAAACCAAACTGGACTTTGGTGAAAGACACCTACGATAATTTAACGAGCTTCACAATGATGTTTCAACATGATGAGCACCTTTGATAAACTGGACAATAAACTGCCACCAACCTTTTAATGTAATGATTACGTGGTTTATTTAGGAGGTAAAATCAGAGTAAGCTCCTGTACCTGCACTATGGAGCTGTGCATTTGTCCATGTGAGTGATTGGGTTAATAACCATGCAGAGAAGCCTTATGTTCAGAGCGTAGGCTGCCCTACTTTTGGAGATGATGATGAGAGGCGGAATATGAGTGGGCTGTTGGGGAGGGGGGGACACATTTAACTGTCGCACCATGCCAAGACGAGGGCTGACCATATGGTGGGAGAGTGTTGTGGTGAAAAGCAAACAAAATTATGTCCTTCCTCTCCCTTTTTTTTTTGGGTGTAGATGTGTGAACGCCGACACAAATGCAGGTTTCCCCCCCTGCTCCGTGGGCTCGTGCTACACCGCACAGGCCCACATTCATCTCTTTCAGCATTAATGATGTGTGCATCAGCAGGACCTCTCCAGGCCCAGCGGGGCCCAGTATACCAGCACAGCTGCCCTGGGTACAGACCCATCACTCAATGTCAGCGCGGCCCTCACTGGCTCTCTGTCCGTCTGCAGAGCCGTGCCACAGACAGAAGGAGGAACTAATTATTTATAAGGGTTATGTCTGGTAATTGGGGCTGCAACTAGCGATTATATTCCTTATCAATAAATCGTTTTGCCAGAAAATAGGTAAACATGCCCTGTGTGTATGCCCAAGTTGACTTCATCAAAGGGTATGTTCCATCTGAACAAGTGTCCAAAAACCACAAAGCTATTCAGTTTATCATGTTTGACGAAGAAAAGCATCGAAGTCACAGATTTCATCTAATGAAAGCAGCAAATGTTTAGTTGCTGCTACATTATTTATAACATTTGCCACATTGTTACTCCATTCTTCTCACTCTTATTTTACATGTAGTGAAATGTTTCACAAATGTATGATGAATAAAAATGTACTAAACTATCTCCTGGCGGCGGCTCAGCAGCTACTGTATATGCATTGCCGTGTTGGCACAGGCGAGCAGCTGAGAGTGTAAAGGAAGCTGTTAAACTCTTGGCTGTGCCCTTATTTTACAAGCACTATAAAGATATCATAACTCAACATATTGTCTATTAAGATGCAACAAGCTGGAGAGTGAAATAAAGCTGAGCCTATGCAAAGCACACGGCTCCACCCTGATTTCAATTAGGGGAAATGTATGCAGACAGCATGAGAGGAACAAACAGGGATGAATTAACAGCTTACAGTGGGAGGCTGCTTTTTCAAAGGCCATCATCGCTGCGTTGTGCCTCTCCGCAGGGCTGTGACACCCATCAGTCAGAGTTATTCAGTCACATTAATGTAATTTAATACATGCAGTAACATCACCATAAACTGAGAATATCTTTTACACTGTAATGATGCTCTCAGGGGGGGAACAATAACAGGCCTATAGACAGAGAGACTGTGCGCCACAAACAATACTAAACAGATGGCAGATAAGATGCAATGAAAAGAACAAATGGTGGTGGTACAGTGATGTAACATCTACTTTGAGCATAAAGACATCTAAATGAGCTTGCAGTGCATCCCTGGTTCAACAATGTGCGCAACAAGAAAAATGAATGGCTGCTGAAATTGATGTCCCTGAACTGTGGAAGATGAGGGGCAGCAGCTCTCCGTGTTCGCTATAAAAAGGTGTCTCTTGCTGTCCACTGAGGTCGGGAGAATAAAGCAGAAAAGCACGGACTGTTAAGCCCTTCCCTCAGTGGCTGCTGTACAAACACAATTATGCCTTCAGACGCAGGCAGGGGATGTCACTCTAGCCTAGCGTACCAAAAAAAAAAAGGAGTGAGGAAGAGAAGGGTTGGAGGGAGGGAGTATGGAAGAAGACAGTTGAGTGGGGGAGGGACGGACAGACGGTAGCCAGAGTTTGTGTGTGATTTTTGCATCACATTGCTCACCATTACATAACGCTTGGCTCTGTGAGTCACATAAAACAAGATGACATCATCAGCCGGTCTGATTCATGTATAGCTCGAGTGGGCCACTCTTTGTCTACCAGTCACTCAGCTGCTTTCCTTGTGTGCATGAGCCAGGCTTTTTCACAATTTAGTGTTTGCCTTAACGTTTATCTAAGGAAAGCTACAACTCTTTTTGCAGTGTTTGGACGTGTAAGAAGGGGGGAGAAAAACTTGGACTACACTGATCTTCGTCTGTTAAATCCAACATGAAAAAAAAGTAAAAAGACAGACCTCAACTAATTGCTAAAGATTACTAAAAAAGAAAAGCTGGCAAGTGCGACTGTACAGGCTGATCCATTTGCCTGATGTTCTGGCTCGGGATGGAAGTGGGGAAGACCGCAGCCAACAAAAAAACTGGTCTGGTTCATCCACATTATATGATGAAGTGATGGAGGGGCATTAATAATAAAATTAATTATCGTGTGTGGAGCAGATCCCAAACCATAATATTTATGCCATTAAATCTGATGCTTCTGCCAGCACAATGCCACCTGTGGCACTTGTGGTTATATTGGAGCTTTAAAACCACAACCACATCCTAAAGATATTTGATATCGTAGCACCTTATTCACAACATAAATAGATTTGATTTAAACCAGTGTTAGATCTATTTGCAGGTATTCACTTTGGCTGGGCTTGGTGTTTAAGTAGGTACTGTAGGTATGTCATAAAAACCTGAAGGGAAAGATTGTAGATAAACACATGTTGTGAATTAAATGCTTCAGAAAAAGCAGCCAGCTGAAAGATAACTCTGTGTTCCTTTCATTACTTTGTGACTTATCACCTGTTGTTTCTTCAACAGGCAGAGATAAAGTGTCAAAAATCATTACAGGTCGTACCTTGCTCCTTTATTTGTCTGATCTGTTTCACAGTTTCCTTTAGGATTGCACATTTGTCAGGCTTGACATTGAAGTTGTCGATGTCATTGAAGTTGGCAAAGATCAGCTCGGCGAGCTCCTCGATGTATTTGTTCTCGTGCTCGCGGTTGCGCTTCTCGTTGCTCCGCTTCGGACTACGGAGACACAGAGAAGACTGCGGTGAGAGAGTGCGGCGAAGAAGACAGTAACAGCAGAAGGGATAAAGAGTGTGTGAAAATATATATATGACAAGAGCAATTCAAACACAATAACAGAATGACTGAGTGGTGAAAAAGAACCTGGAGCAGGGCAGAAAAGATCCATCTACAAAACTATGAGTGTTCACACGCATCTCTGGACATGACTGAAGAGCCCTCTCAGTTTCATAGCTGCCAAATGACAGTGCACAACAGCCACTGCAACCCTTGGCATGGAGGAGAGTCAGATGAGAGATAGAGCTAGGGTCAATTATTCTCCATATGGCTTGAAATATATCTGTGGGCCTCTCCGTTGTGCCAACACGGAGCACTACATCAAAAAAGAAAACCCCCGTTCCTGAGTGCTTGTCTTTGGGATGAATTATGCAGATTTATTGTACAGACTTCAACAGCGCTCCGGGGTTTTCTGCCACAATAGCATACAGGCATTCTTAGTAACCACTGAGACTTTACTGTACAGTATTTTATAAGTGGCTGGAGCTCGAGTTTACTTGCACCATCTTCAAAACTCTGACATCATCTTTGTTTCATGGGTAATGGACGGTTTGGGAATGGGCAATTTAGCAAAGCAGTGGGCAAAGTTGCTGACCACAGGTTGACTCTCAAGCTGACCTTAGCTGCATGAACATGATTGTATTTCAACCACACTTTTCTCATTGCTTTCAAGTCTGGACAAATAAAGGGACAGTTCAACCCAAAATCAAACATACATATTTATCCCCTTACCTGTAGTGCTTTGTTTTTTTTTTATCAATCTAGATTAATTGGTGCGAGTTGCCGAGTGTTGGAGATATCTGCCGTAGAGATGTCTGCCTTCTCTCAAATATAAGGAAACTGTGAGGCTCAAAAAATACAGAAATCATGACCCAGTTACTCAAGATAATCCACAGACCTTGTTGTGAGCAGTTTTATGAGGAACCTTTTTTTCTTTCTACTGAACTACACCCGCCAACCAAATCATTGCACAGGTGATACGGTTGCATCTACTGATAGCTAGCTACGCAAGTGTGCAGCCACAGCTAGCTCACCTAGCACCACTGAGCTAGCTAACGTGCACACCTCGGTCGAGGAGGATGCCATTAGTGTTTACTCCTATGCTGTCATGAGCATGAGCCTCTTATCCATGAGTGAATGCTCATTCTTTTAGTGCGGTGATACAGTTGTCGGGTGTAGTTCGATAGAAAGAAAATAGTTCCTTCATTAAACTTTTCACAACAAGGTCTGTGGATTATGTTGAGTAACCAGGTCATGATTTCTAGAAAGAGACATTGCTGTTAAGTTATTTAAATGCATTTTTTCGGGCACTGAAAGCCGAGTGCCATCTAGTTCCATTATATTGGAGAGAAGGCTACGACCAATATCTCCAACACCTTGCTACTCACACCAAAATAATCCAGAAAAAGAATATGTATTTAAGATGTGGGGGTTGAACTGCCCCTTTAAATCAGGTGACAATGTCTCCAAATGCGAGACTAACTCGGGGGACACCTGCCTTTTGGCAGTAGGTACAAGTCTTACCTGGGTCCTAGAAGTTCAGCAGAACATTCTTTGCGTTTTCGCGCCTCTGCCCTGGCAGGGTCAGATGAGTTTTCACCGACTCCACTCATCCTCAATGCATATCAGCGTCTGCAAAATGAACACACAGAGACAAAGACAGTTTTTGAAGAACTGCTATGCATGAAAACATGAATACGTTATTTGATGGATCAACTGCAAGCTCCGCCGGCAGAATTCTGTGGAAACCACTTAGATGCTGTAGGTGTGTGAGCATGCCAACATACGCATCTGCATACAACACACACACATGCACACACACACACACACACACACACACACACACACACACACACACAATCCTGCGCTGGGGGCACAGGTTGATCCACTCCAGGAGAAATGAGTGAAAATGGAGCGGAGAAAGAGATTCAATCATTTCTCTCTGATGGTGCAGCTCTCCCCAGAGACACTGAAATGAGAACACGGCGCTTTGCCCACAGCACCAGACTGCGTGCTCAACCATGTACCAAGAAAAGCCCATTCGTTACACGATACCAAGCAAAGCCAGCTCACAGTAAGAGCAGAGTGGGTTTATAATCACAACATGTGTCTGTGTTTACCGAGTACCTCTGAGAATGCTCCACCTGTAGTGGTTTGTAAGTGTCATTTAGAAATGACGTAAAACAACGATATCCTGTCTGTTCTTTTTCAATTCACAGAACAAGAGATCTCAGTAAGTAAGAACTCATGTTGTGACTTTTCCGTGCGATCCAAAGTGACAAGCTGGCTGCAGGCTGTTTCTGTTTCAGTGCAATTTCATGCTTTTAGGCTATGGTATGAATTCATGTTGTGTTCTTGATCTACAAAGTTATTTCCAACATCTTCAAAGCCTTTCTAAACTTGCAGACTTTGTCCCTCTGCAGATGTTGAGCATCCATACCAACATGCTGTATATTTTGTTCTGCTCCTCCTCTTACCCTGCGAGTCAGCACAGGCTGAACTTCATGCCACTTAATGAAAGACAATCAATTATTGATCAAAGGAATGTCTTATTAATCAGCACCATCATCTGCACCAAAATTTGATGGTGGCTAATGGACTTGGATTTCAATATAAGAAGATATCTGCTGCATAGAAGATGTGAACACTTGTTGTATTCCAAAACAAATGGTGACATTTAGAAATATATGCATGAAAATGATTTCTTCATGCAAGATGGGTGATCTGCAGCCCTCTTTGCTTTGAGAGGAGGAAGTGAAAAAGAAAGACAGAAGAGAAGAGACTTAGAGAAAAAAAAAATTAAGTTTTTCTCCCCCAGCACAGTGCACAAGCTCGGGGCACGCTGTGTTGTGATACACTCTCAGCCACTCTAACCATGGAAACGGCTGTGACACACACCGCTCACTGCTCAGCCATTACATAAGGCATAACAGAGTACAGCACAGCACAATGTAGAGCAGAGAGGAATAGCGTGGCTTAGCAGGAGCAGGCTAAACTAAAAAAGGGAGCTAGTGACCATGCAAACTTGAGTCTGGCTCCCTCCTGGCCTGGAGTGACCTACTTTAAGCTAATGGTAGGGTCTGTGCTCAAATGGATGAAGTCAAAGAAGTGGTGATTGGCCAGAGAGGCAGGGGAGACTCTGAAGGGTAAAATCCATTTCCACCCTTCTGTTGACAAGTGACCTGAGAACTATTGGCCTGTGCGGTGTATGGACAGGTAATGAACACAAATGTCACTGTGCGTGTCCTTGCATTAAGCTCCTTTGAATGCCATCAGGATGTCTTTATGCTGTGGCACTGTGCTGTCCACTGAAATTATAACAGTCTCTATAGCAGAGGTTATGTGCTTTTATTAATGACAACAGAAACAGGCCATTAAAACTCTCATAGCTAAGTGGCACTCTCCGTTCCTATTGGCTGTAACTGGGCTTTCCAGCACAAGTTACCATGGGGATTCTAGACCTGATTGGTTGAGCCTGTCCCGCTGGGCCGGATATGATTGGTTGCCGTCGTCTCCTTGACATGGCAGTAATGATGGGTCAGTGTACGTTGAGACAAAAAGGGAGACTGGAAGTACCAGGCACGTCTCAATGACACCAACACAGACAGTCAGACAGCCTGGCAAGAAGGCTGGCAGGCCATTTTTGTTGCTGGGGTGTCCGATCTTCACGTGGGCAGACTAGCGAGGGATCTCTAATCCTAGAGAATGCCCTGGATATCTGGGCAGCTATAAACAGCTGGGCACTGGTGTTAGCACTTACTGTACAGAGCTGTGTCACTGAGTTAATTATCAACACCGGCCACTAGGGGAGACCTCCTCTTTGAACAAAGCTCTAACCTGGTGGCCAAGGCTCTAACAGGCCACAGAAAGTCTGGAATTAAGTGGTAGCTTGTTGCTTTGAGGTCTTTGTGTTTAGGACAAACACACCTCATTCCACACGTGATGGACAAGACTTTCTTGTTTACTCCTACCATTCATATTCGTGACAGGCAATACAGCAAATCAGAGCTGGATTCTCACGAAACTCTTGCGTGATCTTGCAAATCCAGCAAATCCATGCACACTAGAGTTGCTGGTGATGACACAGACAATCATGTTTATGGCTCTGAATGCAGGTAGGGCTCTGAGCTTAGTCCATGATGATGCCTACCAATCTTCCTCCAGTATGACACATGCATATAAATTATTCACCAATGCTTAACGATTGAAAAAGAAAAGCACAACAACCAATTTCACCTCATTAAACTCTGTAATTTCAAAGGGAAATCAAGAGCAACAAAAGCGTCTGACACCGTGAAGAGATTGAAGACAGCAGGACACAGTTCAATCACAGTCCACTGCTGTGTGCATCACAGCTCTTCAACACTGCTGGAAAAAGTTTAAAAAAGACATTCTTAGTCTATTGCAAATTTTCATAATGTACGCGAAATGACACAGCATCATAAGGGAAGAGTGTTAGGGGGAAACACAATAACCAACTAAAAAGCATTTATGAAGACAATATTATATTTTATAGCTACATCAACTCAAGACTGAGCTAAAGGGCTCCAGACTTTGTTAGCGGATTTACTTCAATAAAGGCAACTCTAAAAACACAGCAGGGAAGAACAATGAAAGCAGAAACAACCACAGTAAGATGTTTGTGTGCTATGTGCTAAGATATTGATGTTTATGTTTGTGTTGACATCAGCTGTCAGTTGACACCTTTCACACGTCACGTGGGTGTGGTCAGGGAGAAGTCATTGAGTGATTGAATGAAAGGGTATATGCATGGAGAGGGGGTGAGTAGGGAGAGCGTATTTTTTGTTGACCGCTTAACCTAACTGAAAACTGGGTATTTCAATATCTTGCCGTGCCTTGCCTTGCTTTGCCTGTTTGTTTGCTGTTGAAAATAAATACGGACACAGTCGGAAAACTCGGAAATGGCTTTGTTGTTTGTGTGGCGAGTCAGCAGTGCAATGCTCCCACACTTAGCCTCTCAGTGACTTCGTCTTTTGTTTGGAGTCACTATAATGTTAATGAACACAACCGGCTCACCTCCATCAGGTAAACTTATTTTACCTGCCCTACTGTGTGATGGAAAAACACTTAAAATAATGGGGAACTTAAGCCGTCAGCTCACTGCTTTTAAATGTCATCACTAAAGACGTGCTTGGCTGATGGTCCTAACCTAACCAAACCAAACCAAACCAAACCTAGCCAAGCCAAGCCAAGCAGGCCCATGACTGTCACAGGCGCAGAGCTCACACTCCCACAGCAGTAGTCTCATAAGGCCCGTTTCCACTGAAGAAGTTCCCGGTACTATTTGGGGGGCAGGAACTACTACAGGAACGTCCTCTTGCTCGGCTCTCTCAACCGCCGTGTCTCCACTGAGAGAGCGGAGTACGAGGAGGGTTCCTGTAAAGTTACGGGCTCTGGATGTGACGTAATCGTTGCGCGACCATTTTGACCGGGGCGACGTAGGGACGTTGTTAGCTGTTAGCCGATAGCGGTGTCTGTAATAACTCAGTAAATGGCCCGTGAAAAAAACATTTTTTCCAGCGGATGTCTTAGTTACAACATGATTGAGCTAACTGGAGTAGTTTCATGTCGTATCCGACAACGGGAGGCTTTTAACAGATGCTGTTGTGAGCTGTCCCTGTCAGCTGCAGCCACTACTGATGCTTTCCAGACATCGTGATTTCCCATAACTGAATAAATACCACACATAGCAACACAAAACTGCTTTGCTAGCTCAATCATGTTGTAACTAAGATATCCGCTGGAAAGAATATTTTTTTCACGGGCCATTTAGTGAGTTTTTTTTACATGGCGGCGGAAGCTATATGAACGAGCTAACCCTCGTCTGCTGAGTTTTAAAAATGCCGGCTATTTTGTAGCTTTCTGTTGACGTCACATCCCTCCTTGAGTATATCCAATCAGCACCAAGTAAACCCCAAGCCCCAGCCAGGAGTCTTTCGGGGCCGTTCTGAGTACCTACCCCGAGGCAGGGACTTGTTTAGCCCCTGTAAAAGTTCCGGAACTCTGTCCTTAGGGGGTGGTTCCTGCGGTGAAGACACGCACCAACGGCCCCGGCCCCGTAAAATTACCCCTTAGACACGCACCAACGGCCCCGGCCCCGTAAAATTACCCCTTAGTTCCTGCGGTGGAAACGGGCCTATACTGATGGTGAAAGATTAAGTGTTTATTTGCATATAGAGCAGGGAAGTGAGAGCCGATCACGTGGTCACTCAAGATGCATATGGAGACGCAGTCTTATGCCAGGTGTCAACACAGACAGATTGCTGTCCACTTATGATCAGATCACTCAAGACACACTTTAATACCAGGTAAAAAACTGGCATTGCTGACAAGGCTGAGCATAAATTCATGTATGCATCAGTCATCTATTGGTTCACCTGTGCTGTGTGTAGATATCACTGAGTGATATGTGGGGTAAGTGGGGGTTGGGTTAGTAACCTCATTATATGTGGAACTGATTGGCACATTCTGGAGGGCATCTACCAAGTTTGCAGTTCATCAAGCTGTCAGCTCATTTAGTTCATTAGTATCGTAAGTTGAGACATATGGCCCATCAGTCACTGCGAGCTACCTTCTGTTACTCACTGACGGTGTGAAATCATTGTTCACACAGGCGAGATGAATCAAAGCAATGCAGCTTTTAAATAAATATTCCTCAAAAACTCAACCAGGCTGGAGCACTGACGGGTTGAGCTTCAGCTGATTACTGCATTTCCATAAGAATAAGAGAGGGTGAGAATGAGGGGGAAAGTGAAAAAGTTCATGAGTTAGATCTTCATTTTTTTGTCTGAACATTCACAAAAGTCTGTGTGAAATCCTGGCGTTAAAAGGGGATGCACTTCACACTCAAGTATGAACTGCTATGTAGAGTTTATCTGGCCAACTGCTTGCTGCTGCTGGCAGAGCACCGGCACACTGACGATCATCGGGAAAGCACACACTGAAGATCTGACTGGAAATGACGCTGGGGTCAGGAGGTTTATTGGAGCAGATAGCCTTCCGTGCAGTTGTTTTGCTGCTTTGAAGTTGTGATGAGATAAGGTTTCCACTGACATGTGTAGTAAACACCTCTACCGAGACTCTCCCCCTCTTCTCATCTGCCTTGCACAAACACACGCTTATACAGGTGGCAAACATAATTGTATATTTGTGTGCTGACAGGTCAGCTCTGCCAGTATGAACTCAACACTTCTCACTTCATTACAGGTTTTCATCTTCATTATGGCCTATCTGTGTGACTGACTCACAGGGCTAAATGAAGGGTTATGTTATTAAACCACTGCAGTGACCACAACCCTGCCTCGGCAACACAACACTGAGGGTTTTCCAATATCTGAACCTGTTTATTAGACCGATGCTACACAAATTAGATTTTAAAATGTCACAACTCCATTATAAGCTAAGAGATAAACTAAATATGAATTAACTTTGAACAGTGTATGACAACACAGTGATGACCAAACAAGACAAAAACTACTCACGGACAAAAACACAAGTTAAAGTTTGAAAAATCAATTGACTTTGAAAGCGCTACGTGCACTTGAGGGAGGTGATCATAGGTGTGTGTCATTGCTTATGTCTTAGGTGTCACAAGAGCAGACTCTCCAGCACTGAGCTGGAGCCAACCAGTCTGGCTAGGGAGGAATGCTTAAACAACTTGGAGCTGCTGCTGCTGCTGCCCGGAGAGCTGGAGACGACAGTGTTTCCTCCTGTCAAACTCAGCTGGTACAAACTGTACACGACATGTAGTGTGTGACTGCAATAAACACCTCAAAAGCACAACAAATTAGACCTTTAACTGCACCTGTGCAGCTGAGAGGCTGTCTGGATGACTGAATGACAGAGGACACACACTGCCGGGCAAGTTTACTTTCCAATTGCAGAGTTGGGGCTGAACAGTGATACCAAATGACATGGTGACACGGTGCTGCTGGCTGCAGGGGAAAACAAAACCTTTCGGGACGGCAGTATGCTGCTATTGTCCAAATTTCAGAATTTCACGGTGTGCAAACGTGAAGCGGCATCACTGCAATGTCATCTCGTGTTTGTCTGATTCACAACATGTGTGAAAGAGACGTAAAAAGGTGTAACACACCAAAGCAAGGTGTATAATCCCTGATGCCAATAAATTAGCCAGTTACTGCTAAAATAAAATAAGTACTGAAGTGGGAATATATTGATATTTTGGGCTATCAAGTGATACTTCTTGGGTGTGACTAAAGAGTCTCTTATTTCTGATAATTAATAATTCAATTATGGCACTTGTCGAAAATTCATACTGTGAGGATATGATCATATAATTTTATCATTACACAAGTCTCTGTGGTGCAAGCCTGACCCAAAGCAACGGTTTCAGATAGGCAATTATTTCAACCGAACAAAATCAGATACTAAAATTAATATGATTTTTCATACATTTTCCATTAGGGGTGGGTGATATGGCCCTAAAATAATATCACGATATTCATAATTTTTGCGATAACTATATTATTGGCAATATGAGAAATTCGTAAAATAAATAAATTAATTAATACATTTAATTTAAGAAAACAGAACTGCAACAAAATAAGTGATATAATTTTACAGTTTGCTTCAAATATTCTGTAAAAACTTAACAAAAATGACCTCTCATTTCTTTAGTTTTTAAACAACAGTAACTCAGAGTGAGATTCAGATTCTGTACACAATATCAATAGTTCAACAAAATCTACCACAAATTACACATTTAAACAGCTCCCAAATACAAAAATGTACCCTAGGATCTATATATATATATAAATCAACAGGTGATTTCCTTCTTTTAGCAAAATCCTAAATGAGTTGTTGTTTTTGCACCTGGACCTTTATGCTCTGCCATTTCTCCTCTAATCATCACACTGTAACCTGTGACAGGCTGTTATGATACCAGAACTATCGCACATACACATGTATTTTTTTTTTTAAATCAAGCCCCAGGCATCACGTAGGTTTACATTACCAAAAGTTTATGACAAAACAACACTGACTACTGTGTGCGCACGGCAAGAAAGGAGAGGTGCGACGCTGTGCTGCTGCCAGAGGAGCCGCTGAATGAGTTCCCTCTGAGCAGTAACTCGCTAAAAGAGTGAGAAGTCCGGGGCTGTTCATAAAACATTCAGGACACCACAGTTTATTCCACACTGCTGAAGCTGCTCCTCTTTTTGGAACCACTGCAGAGTCGCTTTCAGCCATGCTTGTTGTTGCCGTGGGTAACAGCATGACGCCACTATGTCAACAAGCTGAAATATCGAAGTATCACCATGGGATTTTTTCATATGATATTAAAAAATATACCAGTATTATTGTGTATGACATGATATGGCACACCCCTATTTTCCACATTGTGATATACACTCCCTGCTCACTTTATTAGGTACACCTAGACAATCTAATACAATCCAGCACAACAGCTGTGTCACACCTCAATAAAAGACATATAGTTATATCGCTCTCTTTCTCTGACAGTGTAAATCGAAACTGAACAGTCTTACCTTTGTAAAGGTAGAATTTATGGCTAAGCTCTTCTATTGGGTTGAATACGATATTAGGAGTGCACCTGATAAAATGGCCTGAGTGTACATCAAAACAAAAAAATTGTGATACTGATTTTCATTAGATCCATCCCTAAACAACGAGAATGTTTCCTCCACATTAGATAACTTGGTAATGTGTTTCTAGAAAAACAAAAAACAAAAACAAAACACAGTGCAGCTCTGAAACCTTATTCCAAAAGCTCATGTTAAACTACTATTACTAGACAGTTTTTCTAAACAAAACTCATTTGCAGTAACCACAAAGAGTGAGTCGGACTGCATGCAAATCACCGGGGGGGGGGGGGCTTCAAAAACACTGAATCATCCATTCCAGTCATAGTATAACAAAAAGGACAAAAAAACGGATGCAGAGGGAAATAAAAAAATCAGTGTCTGATTGCCAAGGGGAGAGGGCATGTGCCAGTGTGCCATTCCTGTAATCATGTGGGTTAGCAGGGCTTTGATTATAAAGACACACCCAGTGCTTCTGGAACTCAGAGCGCGCTGGGCATGACTGTGCATTTAACTGCATCAAAAGCTATTGGGGAAGTGTTTGAAGTCTCCTGCACTATAATAATGAGGGCCCTTCCAGAAAGTGCACAACCACTGTGGGGCACTGAACAATGTCTCGCTGGTGTGTAAGCTGTCCTCACATGGCTTCTTGGCACAACAGGGCCCGAGAGAGAAATAGAGAACAAGAGCGTACCAACAAAGACTGCTTCTAGTGGGCTGCAACATGGGTCATTTATTTCCCCCAAAGTGAGGAGAAAATCGTGACAGGGGAGGGGCCGGGAGGATTGGCGTCTTCTCATTTTACATCTCAATATTTGCGAGGGTGAGAAGGAGTGCCAAGACACACAGGAACATGCTGGAGCCTTGTCAGTTGGTATTAAAGACAAACATGTATTTAAAAACAATATCAGTTTCAACAGAACGCAACTTGGGTGGGGGTCTGCTGTGAACTCTGGCCTGGCTGACAGCTGCTGTTACCTTGAACCAGATGTTCTGATATTAGGTTTGGGTCAAGGGGGAGGCATAGGGAGAAGGAGGGAGGAATGTGATGACGGACTGACAGAGATTAAGAGCAATGTGAATTTGAAACCTTGAACGTTGGGTGAATTTAACAAGACTTGAGTGACTCGGAACGTATAGAGGGATCGGATCAATGACCGGGAACGAGCTGGGGAGAAAATGAGAGTGTGGATACAGTAAAGGAAGATGGGGAAACAAAGGGAACAAAAATAGGTCATGGGCCTTTTTCACAGAGAAGGTTCATTGAGTGTATGACGCTTTTTTTCAGTAGACTGGATGTCATTGTTCAGAGTGCCTGTATGTCTACATACATCCCTGCTACAGTACTGGATTACATTATATAAGGGCTACAGTTAAAGGGATAGTTTGGATTTTCTGAAGTGGGGTTGTGTGAGGTATGCACCCATAATCAATGTATCATCTTCAGTAGATGGGAGTTTGCATGCCCCCAGTTTGAAGAAGCAGGCAGGAGTAAAGATATGCAATGTGCTGCTGTGGACAAGGACAGCAGCAAAATGTATTCTTGCCACCTAAAAGCAACAGTATCAGCTTGCACATATACACTTTATTTGGAATATTTTCACAGCTTTACCTTGCTGTCAGACAGCCCTTTGTGACAGTCAACTGAAACCATTACCTATGCTCTCTTCAAAGCCAGACTCCATTGACGAAAACAGTGATTTTACCCTGCTGAACACAGGAGCTGCTGGTCTACCGCTGCCTCTGTCAGTTAGTTGTTGTGTGACTTTGGTGAATCCAAACTAACCCTTTAAAACACCAAAGTCAGACAATAACACACACAAACTACCTGATCGAGTCAGCGGTAGACCAGCAGCTCCAGTGTACCCTTAAACTGATTTAGAATTTTTCAAGGGGGGCTTTTTCGGTTGCTAAAATTTGTATTGCTGCTGCCCCACAGCAGTGGCATACATGGCGCCTGCCATCGCCATAATACCCCATACAACCCTCAGGGGTGTAACGATACATCGACCTGGACTGATATATCGACTCAGTGGTCAACAATCCAATATTAGTGACTGAAAGTGAAAACATCAATACATATCATCATCCTTAAGATTTGCATTTATGTTAAAATTGCCATTGCATGTCTGCGTCATCATTTCCGTCCAAGCACACCCACTTTCTAAATATTCAAATAGTGTTAGTGGCCCAGCGCCAGGCAGATTACTGTAAGCAGCTTCGAAAAAGACAATGAGGATATTTACTGATATTGTCTCATATTGTCAGGACCCTGAGTTGAATCGAATCTGATAAATCTTGTGATTTACACCCCTAATAATCCGAACTATCCCATTAACTCAGTTCTCTCATCAAGCTCACTCTCCATCACTTGCCTACTTTTGTGCAGCGTTCAGTTTTCATAGTCAGCTGCATGACAATTAAACCAGCTAATTATCTGGTTATTCAGTACACTAAGCAAATCTGCTTAATTCAAATGTCCAGACTATCTGATAACAACACAAACAGACTGCTGTTGACGAAGAAGATAAAGCGGTATGCACCTTGCCTGTTACCAAGTCTCACTCATGAGCCTGTCCACTCCAGAATCACTGCAAGGTAATGGCTCTAAAGTGCCGGAGTGCAACCAAGAGCCAGGCCCCCCATTTACTGAAAGCTGATCAGGCTCATGAATCTTTAACACTGGCAGTCACTTCAGGATGTCGCAGGATGGGAAGGGGAGGGCTTTCTGTATAAGCAGCACAGAACGCTGGGCTCTGGCTGTCAGACAGATGCACCGAGAGGAGAGGAGAGCTGGAGTCACGAGGGGAAAGAGAGACAAAGAGTCAAGGGATGGCAAAATTGATTAACTGGTATAAATAAGCACCTCTCCACAACAATCTAGTGAACAATTGATCTGTGGCTGAGAGCACTGGCTGAGGGGAGATTCAGATGTCAGATGTCAAAATTACCACATATCAATTTGAGATCCTTTGTTTATTGTATTGCGCTCTGGGTACCCTTGCTGTCGAACACCTCGTTGTGCTCTGTTATAACACTGTAAATTCTTCCTAACTCGCAGGGTTGTGAGCAAGTGGACTGCGGAGTGCTGCAAATAACCAGCCGGCGGTTTCAATTAATGACACGCTGACAGTGCATAGTGGTTTTGAGTAAATAAATTTAAAATGAGGCATTTTTCAGGTGCACTCTGCCTCAGAAGTGTTGCTGCTGGCATAAGGACACATTTAAATATCTGTATTTTGTTTATGACACTCAAATCCCTGAAGATACTACACAAAACACTGCAAAAAAATATAGTAGAGTTCCTCTGCCTTACGACAAGTTAGACTTGAGACTCTTTAATGCCACTCGAAATTAAATCTGAGACCAGTTTCCCATTAACTAAACTGTAATATAAAACAAACTTTTTTGTCTCATGGTGGAGATAAGGAGAGAACAGAACTGGGAAATACCTGGTGTTTTTGGCGGGTACTCTCACTGTGCATGTAGGATTCAAAGGATCTGACTGCCATCGTGCTAAATTTGAAAAACATTTTAATAAAGACTTTGAAAATTAACGAAATACACTGAAGCTTGTATCCATTGACTTGTAACAGTTTCAGCCATACCACAAAATCTTGGTGACAGAGCCAATTTTCATTGAATTCGTACATGTTGACAGTGACAGCTAGCTAGCAAACAGTGAATCGTCTGCTCTCCTGGCCAGAAATAAAATATGAGTTTTGTTACTCCCGCTATCCCGGTCTGCATGACATTAATGCAAGGGCATTTGTTTCATTATTTAAAAAAAATAGATGTAACCAATTATTTTGAGAATTTCAATGTTTATTCATATTTTTATTCATAAAGTTCGACTTCCCATGTATTAGCATTTTTTTGAGCCTATGAAAGGTTGATTTAAGACATATCTATGTCAGCTAACCCCTCGCCAAGTCCTGTCCCTGGAAGCAGATCGGGCCGGCTCAGACCAGGGTCCAACAACTCCACAGCTGTGACTCACTTGTTTCAGATTTTCTACATTTTCAGGCTGGGTTTGTGGATTTGGAGCTAAATGTTGTGTCTGGGGCACGTCGTGTATTAATGATACTCGTTACCTGGAGAGGTTGGAAAAAGATATACGTTTCCTCCCTGTTCCAAAACCAAAATCAAACCCTGAAAAGTGTAGGGTTAG
>NC_065516.1:21327476-21374577 GCF_006386435.1 Epinephelus moara
TGTTGTTGCTGCTGAGTCAGTTTGACATCCTGGATATATCCTTCAAACACAGACTGCAGACCCCTCTGTCTGCTTCTCCCTGGAATCACTGTTTCATTGTTCCAAAAATATGATGAGATTTCTTCAGGGAGTGCAGTTAGTTACAGTGTGGGCTCCATGCTTACTCCGACAGCTTGTCGGACCATCACAAAGGGGCGGGGCTTAGCAAAAGGTCAATTTGGGCCTTATTTTTAGATAAATTAATTTAATGCCCTTTTAAAGCTTATTTATGCTCAACGTTAGTTACGGAGACGGAGACAGACGGAGCCTTCTGTCTGTACTCTGCATTCATTTTGACCAAATTTGTGCATGTTTCCTGAAAACTTACAGATATGAATCGGTAACATATAATCAAATATAGCAATAAAAAAAAAGTTGTGAAAACGATTTTCCTTCCACTTGTCAGGATGAATATAATGGCTACACAGACCACCACAGCCTACAACGCTACCTCCTTTTAAAGGTACAACATTACTGCCTCCACTGCTGCCTCGTTTGTTGTTACATGAAACTTTTGGCTGTCTACTCTAGTTCCATTTATCTGTACGTTTGAATTGGATGCATCTATTTTCACATGTAAAGGGAGCGTATATTAGCCTTAAGAGTTTTTAAGGATCAGCTGTAACCCTGTATAGGAAATTTAATTAGCTTTGCCATTGTTACTGCAGGTCTGCTTTAAGCTATGTGCGTGCACTGCATCAGCTATATTATGTTGGGAAGAATAAATACTGGATTAAAACTCCAAACACACACTCTACATTAGATGAGTCATACTGAGGATGAGAAAAAAAGTATTTTGCACTCGACCCCAAAAATAGTACCCACATTCTGATAGAGTGGGACAAATGCTCAGTGCATTAATAAAACTGTAGTCCATTTCAACTATCTGCAACCAAACTCAGCTAATGCAAACTATTATTTTGAGTCCACTGAGAAAATGGTGTTGTAAGAGCTTCTGGCAATGCAGAACTCCTAGAAGACATATTCTAGCCAATACCATCTGAACTGTAACCTGTAAAGCAACACAACCTCACAGAAAGAACGGTGGTTTCAACAGTAAAGCTGTTTTCCATGCAAGATGGATGAAAACAGCAGACCAACGGGACTATTGGATGCAGCTCTCACTTTGACAAAACGTTTGGATCTGGACACTACCGGGCGCAAAGACGAAGAAAAGTCAAGCGAGAGCTGTGTGGAAATGGGGCAGAGAGTTTAACTGACTTCTTCTCACACAGTAATAAATGTTCAAGTCAAGGAGACCCTTAAAACGAAACTTTGCTCAAAACTGAATTCAGACCTTTAAACAAAGTTCTCACTGTGTGGCTTATCTGTTGGCAGTGGAAAAATGCCTGAAGGTTTTTCTATCAAAACCACCATCAATGCTCTCCCCTTATAATGAGAGAATTCAGCTAAAAACCAGCTGAGAATACAAAGCATATTCAGGGAGCACTTATCCCAGTTAATAGCTTAGATGGGCACACGAGCCAATAAAACAACCACTGCAGGAGGGGGCATGTGGGATTGTTTTCATGGACACATACAGAACAAGCCTAATCTTTTTTTTTTTAATTATATAAAAGAAAAAAAATAAAGTTTTTTCCCACAATATGTTTGCATCTGCATCTTCTGCGTCTAATTGACACATTGCACAGTACAGTTGCGTAAAAGGAGAGCTGGCTGAGGCTATGCTTCTCACCTTGGTTTCAGTCCAGAGAGTCCCTCAGGCCATTGCTTCAAGACGGTAATGCTAGGAAACCTTTAAGCATCATCCGCGTCTCCCTGCTGGAAGAAATAACAGCAAAATTGGGATGTACAGTACATAGTGTGAATCAGCACAACTCTCATCACAAGGGTAGAACAGTGTATAGTACGGGAATGCTTCAAGATTGTACTGTGCAATGTGCTGTGCTATTTCTGTACCTCAATATTTACAGTGAAGATGTAATAGTATATTTAGGGCTGCAACCAGGTTGTCTACAGTATCACACACTTAAATTGAATGCTGTTAAAGACCTTTTCAAGATTATTTTTAATCAAACTTAAGGCTGATTATTGGACAAATTTTCTTTTTTTAAGCATTGCAGGTCAGTGTAAAGTAGTATATATGTGGTCAGGTGCACAGGAAGGTTTCATGTAGCAATGTGGTTACTAGAGTGACTTAGCTTAATCTATATTTTGCCAACAGGTATGTGCAAGTATAAAGAAAAATAAAACAATATTAGGTTCAATGGCAGATTTAAAGATTTGTAACGACAGAAATTTTGACTTTCATGTACAAGAGCTTGACTCCTTTATACAGAAGTAAATTTAAAAATGAATAAATCAGATTAGATAAAATGTTTGTGGCAATTAAGACCAAACAATTTAACTATTTATTGATTTAAACGCCTCCCTAGTGTGGTGGTTAGAGCACTCGAAAGGCAGGGGTCGACGTCAGCAAAGGCATNTCAATGGCAGATTTAAAGATTTGTAACGACAGAAATTTTGACTTTCATGTACAAGAGCTTGACTCCTTTATACAGAAGTATAGTGTGGTGGTTAGAGCACTCGAAAGGCAGGGGTCGACGTCAGTGTGGTGGTTAGAGCACTCGAAAGGCAGGGGTCGACGTCAGCAAAGGCATACGGTCACAAGAGGTTCCCACCGCCAAATCAAACGGAATCAGATTCCTCAAGGAGGCTTCAGGATAAGAGAGTAACTCCGGAATCTGAGCCAAGTCCTCAATGAGGGCGCATCTCAAGCCCGTTGTAGACGGGAGGTTCCAGATGCAAAAAGCGGATTCATTTATTGATCTGATGTTTATATAATTTAATTTAAGACTTCTAGAGGAGCTGTAGACAATCTGGCTGCAACTAACAATTGTTTTCATTACTGACTCATCTACTGATTACTTTCTTAATAATCATTTGGTCCACGGTGACGACTGTGCGTGAAACATTATAAATTGCTTGTCAAACAGTTGCCAACGGTCAACCACCTAGTAGACCATTTCAGCTCTTACTATATTAAATACATTTTTTAACATCTGTATTATGTTTATTCACTGTTGAGGCACAACAATGCTTCAAAAAGGTCCACATTTTGATAACAATGACACCCCACAGTGATGCCACTCCTCACACACACAGCCTTGACTGAGGGACAGCTCCCATCCCAGTCTCATCAGAACAGAAAACCTTCAAAGAACTACTTGGAGAAGGATCCTCCTGCAAGGATGCTTCGGTGTGCTTGGGCAAAAAGGATTTTAACCTTATGCTGTCCATGTTTTATCAATAATCCACACAAGAAGCAAAGTAACTGTTATCTCCTGCAGTGAAAGCTGCATGAGATTTGCATAGAAAATGATTAAAAACAAACAAATCATACTGGGAGTTCTCACAGCCAAGCCCCACTGAGTAATGTTTACTGACTCATGAGTTTCAATACACAGTTGATAACAGCTAATTAGAAAGAAAACAAGTTACTTCAACACAAAGTGCTGTACTTTTGTATTATGAGTGTAATGCAGCATGTGCACTGAAATGTCAAACCATTTTCAACCAGCCAACTTGGTGTAACTGTTACTGTGCTTCGAACACACAACAAGTCATCTCATCTAGCGCCAACTGTTTGCATTAAGTTAGTATGGAGCTGCACGTTAAGTGTCTAAAGGGTCCTTTCATCTCCGCGGGGACCTCAAAGCCTATTACATCGTGGAACACAGTGTGTGCCTTTTTAATCACGGCACACAATTAATTAGACAGGAGAAAAGTTTCAATTTTAAATCATATTCCCATTTGGATAATTAGAAAATGCAACTCAAAAGAGGACTCTGCAAGGCGACTTGGCAGTGTTGGAAAAAGCTCCCATAGAAAGGTTTCCGTGGAGGAGCGGACCGTCTTGTACTTCACGTAGCCTGATGAAGGGAGAGCTGGCCGGCCCCTCTTGGCCTGGGTGATTTCTCCCAAATAACTGCCAAGTGAGCCAGCTGAGGAATGCACTCACGTGATGTCATGTGCTGACATAACTGGAGAGTACGGTAAACCGATTCCCCTGTTGAACCCTGCACAAGTCCACTGCTAGAAGCTAGGCAGCAGGTTGATATTCAGTAACTACTGCACCCAATATGCTAAAACAGCTGAGATCTGTGATGACTCAGGGACTGTGACCACATGTACAGTTCAAACACAAAACTCTTTTTTGCATCTGTTTGGGACTAAACATCAAGTACAGATAAAGTATAAAATATCTGACATGTCCTGAACGCTACAGTCAATCTCTCCTTGTTAATGAAATTTCACGACTTCATATTTCTCAACTCCACCTTCCTCTTTTCCCTTTCCTGCGTGGCTCTTAGTTCTCATCCTCCGGAGGAATTTCCTCTGAGCTTTAATGCTGTCACATGCTCAGTCTCAGTCCGGCCCTTGATCTGGGGACTGAGTGACAGAATAATGCAGGGTGTGAAAACACTCCATTGAGCGAGTTTAGCGGTAATTATTTTTAAATATCCAAACTGGATCAAAAAGTGATAGATTTTTGCAACGAGGGGAGGCTTTTCTTTGTTTATGAATTTAATTGCTCGGAAGATCCACTTAATGATAGTGATTTCCTCTCTAAAAATCAATCAGCAGAACAACAGGGAGAAACAGATCACAGATATTCATCATGCAACACAGAAATATATTGTTCTACAAGCAAAATGAGGAGCCTGTGCACATCAGTCACTTTCACTGACTGCTGGGGAAGTAGCCTGATGCCTTTTTTATCTCATCTGATTAACATACTTTGTGTAAATTAAATGCCCCATGTGAGTGCGTATGGGCAGTACTCACTGAGTGTATCAAACCAGCTCTCACATATCAGAACAGCTGAGCCATGCCAACACTTCCTGTGATATTAAGGGTGGGGACCTGCTGGTGACATTAGTGGTGTGATACAAGACCAGTAGCAAGTCACACCAGAAGTATGCATGCACATATGCCTGCACGCAACTGTGCAAATCATCCCAGCAGAACACCTCCTCGGGAAAGACTTGAGGAGCTTTCTATCCTTAAAGGGCTGTTCTACTTGGCACAGCAGTGTTGAATGACACATGGTGTAACCTAAACAAAAACACACAACCCTGCCAAGACTGTCACCGAGCTTCAGCAGCAACATTAATTGAGTTTCATGTTACCCTGAATACTGGCGTGACACGATCGATAAAGCTGGTTGTAAATTAAAGCGGAGCCTGTTTCAAAAAAATAAAAGCCTCAATACAAATATGAAAAGTTGCAAAGGTGGATGAAGCCAGAGAAATAACCTGACACAGGATCATGGGAGTGTTTCATTCGCCAGATACACTCACAGTCCAACCATCTGTTGGTATTTAAAGGGAGGTCAAAGATCATTGGGTTAAAAGTTCAAGCTCCCCTTAACCAGAGTGCGGCCAATTAAACCGTAACTGGTAATAGGCAGTTATGTTACATAGCGCAAAACCTCACATCATCTTTAATGTTTGTGACAAAACAGAATGATGAAGTGATTAGTGAAACTGTAACACTAAACAGAGAAAAACACCATAAAGCGAGTGAATGAATGAACAACAGATTTCACATTCAAGTTCATACAGCTTTGAATGTGTTGTACTAATCAAGACAACTAACATTTCCTTTGACAAAGCTGATTGATCATGGGAGGTGAGCTGAATCGTTGCCTAAAGCCGAACACTGGGAGTAGTTTCTAATCCCGTTTTTCTCCCGGAGTTGGCAATGGGCTGCATCTGAGTAAAAGGCTTTGTCACCCAGGCTGGGCTAACAATACTAATGAGCCGGCTAATCAGGTTCAGATAGGACAAAAGGGTAGATAGTTCATGTGCTAGAAATGACCAAAATGCCCAGGTCACAGAGGGGCTAAACACCAATGGAGCCCCTACTGGGTGCCTTCTGAATGGCCCACTAATGGCCTTCAATTCAATAAGAATCAAGGCTGATGCCTATCCTGATGAAAACACCTGGCTCTTTAGCTCCAGTTACACCAAGGTTTGGTCAAGACCCTCTTCCTAACTAATAATCAATTGATTGCGGTCCCCCCCAGATGGATTCAGATCAATTGATTATTTGCTAAACAAAGATTTCGTCATGTGTATAAGTCACACGGTGACAAAGGTCTACATGTTTTGCCACAAATGGGGCTTGTGACAGCTTAAAAGGTTAAGAAGTATTGTTTTATAAGCAGGTTTAAACCCATGGACTGGCCACGGCACTTGCTATTACAACCTACAACTAACTGCTTCAGTTATGTGTTAGGATGCCCCAGAACAAGGGACTTGATACCCTTTTACGTCAATGGTGATGCTCAATTGCGAAATGACAGGATTGTGGGTGTAACTGCACAACTGTAAAGCACAACACTGGTGAAAAAAGGCACCCATGATCAGGAATATCTTGATATTTATAGAGGAGCTTTCCTCAGTAGGCACAAGGTCTTTTAACAAACCCCTTTTCAGATTAAGACAAGTGAACAAAACACTCTTGGTGTCTTAATCCTCACTTTAATCATTTTCATTTGAAAATGAGTATGACCTTACACTTGACCTGCAAAGTTTAATTTTACCTGCCATTGACAACTTTCTTTTCACCTGACACTGAAAGCATGGTCGTTGCTATTTAGACTCACAATCCAACAAATACAGTATTAGACTTCTGCAGATGAATTAAAAAAAAAAAAAAATAGACCTAAGAGTAAGTTATACCATTTCCCGCCAATATCAGCACGACTGTGCAACAGACATGTTAAAAATAGGAATAGGCAATAGACAGCATTCCTATTGCCAGTAGACCAGAGTAGAGGACACACCTCTGCAGTAGTATGCCTTTCTTATTTGTTTTTTTTTTTTCCTAGTGTGTCACGTTCGATGTCAATGACGGGTCAGAAAACAGGTTAATTAACAGTAGGAGTGGGAATCACTAGAGGCTCCACAATATGACATTATCATGGTACATTATTGTGATTTTAAAAGTGTTGCCATATGCTCAGTATTGCGATAAAATATATTGTGATTTATTGACTGTTTTCAACTGTAAATTCTGTCCCCAAAGGAAAACTCTGACAACATCTGTTTTATCTAATAAGATAAAGTTTTCAGTCGGTTCATCTGACTTAAGCCATATTTTGCAGCTCTCTAGTATCTAACGGACTGAAAGAACAACCGGTTATATTATTCAAGTAGGCTACGTAAAGTTTAATTTGTAAAATTAATAATTTATATACTTAAAAAAACTGATACTTGGCACTGTGTGATGATACGATATTGCCACACAAAAATATCACAATACTATGCTGTATTGATTTTTTCCCATCCCCTAGTAAACAGCAGAAAGCAGCATGGAGGCCAGTGAAAATCTTACTGTGGTTGCTTTTTTAAAAAAAAAAAAAAAAAAATCTTTTACTTTTTAATTCAGTCTATCTCTCAAAACTTGGTGCTGATTAAAATTTTTACAATGGACTAGAGATGCACCGATCCAGTTTTTTCAGTTTCGATACCGATCCTGATGCTGTGGCTTTGGTTATCAGCTGATACCCAATACCGATCCGATACCATGGTTGACCTAAAAAGCTATATACCTTTATGTATGGTAGAACAGAAAAGACCAGAGGCAAAAATAAAAAAAAATAAAAAAAATAAATAACATTAACACATGAAATCAGTTGACAAAAATAAAATTACCATTTGCAAAAAAATGAAACTGTCAATTTCTAATTTCACCATAAATGTAAAAAGGCATATGAAGAAGGAGGCTGCTAAAATTTGTAATATTTTCAATGAAAATCCTGTAGCCTTGATGACATCAACACATACAGAGATCCTCACATAAAAACACTATTTATTACAGTTTGGCACTGTGCCAGAGGATCTCAATGGGCTGTGCTGATGCAGATACAACCCTGTGCCAGGTGCCCTCACATCTGTTGCTCAAATAGCAACAGCCAGCTCCTTCAGCTGAGACCTCGGGGATGGTAAACACAAATATATATGTTCGTAGCTTCCTGGGACTGATATGTTGTGTTGTAAAAAAAAAAAAAGTGAAAATATAAAAAAATGGTGAGTCATAATGTAGCGCACACAGCCATGGAAATGCAGAGTTCAGAAGGGGTGTGGGCAGAGAGAACAATTTGTGTGTACAGCTGATTGCATCATACTTTTAAGATGATATGGAGCTCATCTTGTGACTGGTCTGCATGTCAAGTCCATATCTATTGTGCCTGTGTGTGTGTGTCCACCATCTTTTATTGCCTGTCACAGTTTGTAAGGAATTAGTTCCCGTGGAGGCCCGAGGCCATACAGTGGGAGCAGATTCAGGATAAGGAGGTGCCATGTTAGCACGTAGGGGAGGGGGAGGAGGAGATCAGCTGACACAACTATGTCACTTTATCAGCCAAACACTGAGACAATGTGACAGGCCAATGCTCACATTCAAACGCACATACAGCGTCCGACCAATCTGCAAAACACAACCTAAATATTAGCTCAATTTGGATTTAAATAAGGTAGAAGAAAGCAGATAAGACGGAGAAAGAGGTTCACGGTGTTTGTCTGCTCCTATAAACCAACGTGTGAGAAGGGTAATAATCTGTAGAGCACGTTTAGGGGGATGACTTTTAAACCCCAGCATTACCTGATTAAGAGCGCTGCTGCTCTGACAGTGGAACATGTAATTGGACGAGACAGAGCAAAGAGCAAAGTGAAGCAGCCTTCCCTCCCTCTCGCTGTCATTCTCTCCATTTACACAGTCCCCTGCTGAAACACTCGGTGACAGCCAGGTCAGGCAGACCCTACAACTATGGCTATTTAACCTTTACACAGAAAAGCAAGCCACTGACAGAGCCACGAATAGGAGGTAGACTTAAATCTTTTCAGGTTGAGTTTTCTATGAAATAACTATTAAAAAAATCTAATTTGGAAATGTGTTTATCACCTCTTATCCTTGCTAATGACAGCTATGTTAAGGATTACCAACAGGGTATTGCACAAATGATTAATTTGCGGTGACAACGAGTACACTCCTCTGTTTCTATCCAAACCTGCCACTGACCAGTGATGAAATCCTGCCAGGTCAAACATGACTCTGGTCTTCATGTCAGACACAGTGGCGCCTATCTGCTTGGTATCCCGCTTGCCATGTGAATCTATTACATGTTCTTTGACTCTGTATGATAAATGTGACTTTCTGATATTTGGTTTTCGTGTATTGATGGAGAGATGAACTACATGGTGACCTCAGAGATGACTTAATTTCTTCATCTCCTGTCATCGCTTCTACTCAGGGTCAAAGAACTCCACCCATGCTCGAAGTTTTTAAATTGAGCTATTGTCTGTCAGCTTCTGTAGCAGGAGCATCGGTGTAACATCATGGCTCAGCCTCTCCTGTGTAATCTTCTCTCCAATGAGTGCCTTTGTTTTGCACTCTACTGCCAGATGAGATGGGAGGCGGTTTTGTTTTGATGGCCCACATCTTCAGGTGCCAAAACCACAAATCTCTGGAGTAAAAGCATGAATGGAAGCACTTTGACATGCAAACAAACACATGCACGCTCACACACTCCATGTGGGACAAATATAGGTAATTCGGCTGCTCTCTCTGAGCGGTGGTGGGGTGGGGGGATATAATTAAATTATGCTGAATTTCCGTGCTTGCAACAACTTAGTTAGCATTAATAGCACATACACACAAAAACCAAAACGAGAGGAAAAATGTTAAAAACAATCTGAGAAGTGTGAGCAACAGGAATTAATTCTCACTCTGTTAGCAGAGACAAAATGGCCTTTAGCTTACTAACAAAGTCACCATCATTACCAATTTGTTATAAGGGCTGCCCTTTTAGTGTGGCAGCTGAGCTGACGGCATCTCAATTTTAAAAAGTCATGTATGGTCAGGCAAGGTGACAAGATGCTTTCTTTCCCCTTTTTGCAGCATTGAAAGGACAAAACCTGCCAGATTTTATCTAAATACTATCAACAAAACCCTTAAAACTACCCTTACCCCTACCCTTAAAAGTACCGTCTATATAGTCAAAGACTGACATTGCTTTTGTCTCCAGTACATGCTATAAAACTCCACTAGTATCCAAAAACACATGACAGAGCCGTACTGTTGCATTTAGGTGACATACTCCATCATTAAAGTCAATGCAGCAGGTGCAGCTTATTTCTTTTAGCTGGTCACCGCTGCAAAACAGAGTAAACGCTGAACCTTTGTGTTTGCTTTACCTAAGCGTCTTCAACACTATAAAAATAAAACCTGGGCTCTGTATAAATGGATCCGGAGCGCTGACAGTCTAATTACACCTGACACATCCACTCTCACTGGTCATACCAGAACTACGGTGTGCATCATTAGTTGACTAGTCGATTAAGGGTGAAGTCTATGATTCTTGAGAAAGACTCTTTATGATAGAACTCAAAACTAACACAAATACAAGTGCCTTGTCAGAAACTCCCCGCACTGCCATGGCAGCTGTACAGCCATCTAATCGGAAGCATATATAGGGGAACTCACAGCATCTGCTGCCTGAGGGTAAGTTAGCCTCAAAAAGTAACGTTACACAGGTGAAAACGAGTCATTCCATGGGAGATAATGTGAGTTTTTTTTAGCAGGTATGCAAAGTAATGTAGCCGACGTTATTCAGTGTTTTCCACAGAATTCGTTTTTATTTGTGGTGGCGGAGAGACTCGGACTGTCAGTTAGCCTTCAGTTAGCTGCTGTAGCAACTAGAATTCTGCCAAAGCAAAGCCCAGTGTCGGGGGTCCAATCCCAGGGGGCAGTGACTCCCCGCTGGCCGGACGGACAACTTCGTACTGCTAGTTAGACCAAGCGCTGCCGCTGGCAACTAGCCCCCTGTGACTGCCAATGGTGGGGATCTCCGGGGGCTGCCGTCCGCTCTCCTTCCAGCTAAGTCACAAAGAAATCAGTGTGTGGGAAACACTGGATTTACGTTGCTACCTTCGCTAGTCGGCCAAAAAAAAATACCAGTTGGTTAAACTTATTATTATAATAATTATTATTATTATTTTCATACAATTCATACAAATTAGTTGTTAGGAATATCCCTAGGGAGAATTAAAACTATCAAACAACAACCCATCTGGTGTCAAATTCTAATTACCACCCTCTTAGTTTCAGACAATCTTTAAAGTGTTATTTGTATAGTTATTAACACAGTCATTTATTATGTACAAAAAAACATAGCCTAATATTCTGATTACATCATCTCAACTGAGGCGAAATAGTTGGTGACCTCAGTTCTCTGTCACTGTACACTGAGTGCTTTTGGTTCTACTTGTCCAGTGAGGGAAGTTCAGCGATATCACGGTGGATTTAATGACTAATAGAGGAAACTGTTCCTAGACTACTTGTTAAATTAAATAATAACCTGTCAGATACATTTTAATGTCTATCAGGTAACTTGGTGTAGAGCTGATTTACATGCACAGCATGTTCACCTATTCATACTGGTCGTTTCACTCGCCATTTATGGTTAATTGTGGGAGCTAACAGGGCGTGATATGAGGCTCGTGAACCTGTGCAACATTTTATGCCCTCAGTGATTAATAAAAGGAAAACAAGTACTTCAGCTAATGGGGTTAGGCTTAATTTAGCCATAATATTAACCTACGCTGTACCTGAACTGCACAGTATGGATGGAAAACACAGGTCAGCTAAGGAGATTCCCTACCCCGCTGAAAACAGTAAAGATAAAGCAAGCAAAACCATATTATAGGTCACTGAAGGAACACTGCTGAGTCAGCAGCGGGCCCTGAGACAGAGAGAAAGAGAGGGAGCAATGAGAGAGAGAGAGGGGGGAAAGAGAAATCATGCTGGTCAGAGTTTGACCCTCACAATGTGTACAGAAATGAAAAGCCTGAAACTGAATCCCTACATTCCTCTGGCTTTATGACAAGTGAGTGAGAAATGCTGCTGCTCTGCACATGTCGTTCCATACTACCTCAGCCCGGCCCTGCCATGGTGCCGTTTACCTCCATTCCAGAATAAGATGGTATACCAGATTTTTCTCAGGGGCAGATTCACGCTGCATATTTTTGGACCACCCACCCAACTCCAGCAGGCAGCTTGCTCAATCCAAGTTTTCTCTCCCTCCCTCGGTGCCAAGGATTCCACCCTGGGCAGTGGGAAAGGTGCCAACCACATGCTAGCACCCAGCGCCACAAACACACTGTGGCAGAGGGGAAAGCGATTCACCCACACGTACAAATTGAGACTTCAAAGCACACTCCCCTAACCTTTGTGTACAACTCTAACTCATCATGAATCAATAATGGTGACACCATCTCGCTCCTTTATGATCTACCTTTGTCATTCTTTGAGGGGAGTGGGGGCGTTTTTATTCCTTCCCATAAAACACTTTATAACCTCTATGTTTAAATAAGTACTTTTTAAATTGTATATTTTATTACCACAATGAAATGACTGTGGGAAGCATGAATAAAGATGCGGTACGGAGAACATATTCAAAATAGCACCAGCTATTAGATCGCCCATATTGTACGGCTAAGCAATACCAGCCCCACAACACGAGGGAAAACAGCTGCAGAAGCATTGTCACACAGTCATGTGACCTCTGTTGTCTCCTCTGCTCAAGCCAAACTGGCTGAGGGCACCTTCTTAGCAACGAGCAGCAGACACCACAATATCATTTAGCTTGGGAGATCAATATGCACTTTGCTGTAGCTGACCTACATAAGTGGAGGAGCGTGGACCGTCGAAATCATTGGATTGCCTACGAGCCTCGAGATCCTCGGAGCCCTGGTGGAGTCTCCATGGGAGTAGAGCACCAGGCAGCCTTCGGTGTGATGTTACAAATCTCTGTTTTAAAAAACATTACGGATTCAAATAACTAGCCATATCATTCTAGCACAAACCGACTGCCACAAGGAATTAGCCCAGAACAATCACAGACAAGTCAAGGACACTTCGACAGGGAATTTGTAGAGCCTTAATGTTCCTGAATGTTACGTTTGACAAGCGTACTATTCCATAGCCATTCATCACAGATTCGGGACAAACTATAGGTGTATCCAGGTGTTATCCAAAAGCAAATTTGGGCTCAAGATTATCAGCAAACAAATTTGAAGTAATGGGAACCCCCCCCCTGTTGATCCCAAGCAAATCCGGCAGCACTTCCCTTCAATTTTAAATCGTCAACTCCTTACCAGTCCCTCCAAAACTATGTGTTCTTCTTTTGCATTTGTTGCAGCCTAAAAATGCCACATTTCACGGCAGCTTGTCCAAAAAAAAATTCGATGTTTTGAGGCATTATTTTGCAACAAAACTGCGGTAATGGCTGAAAATTGCAAAAACAGCTGTAGTTTTTATTTGTATAATTCATTTAAAACCAAACACAACTTGTTCCAGTGAGAAAAAACCATCACTGTTCCAAGTGACTTATACTACACTAATGTCACCGCTAACCATGGATATCTAATAAAACTCACCCTCGTTCTTTCAGCATGTGCAACAGATTTAGACGGAAAAGCCTCTGTCATGGTGATCTGTCTGCTGTCAATGCATTTCAGCAGTTGTCTGTGTGTGTTTGTGGTAGAAAAGTGTTTGTCAATCGATGACTTTCATTTGTGTTGGAAAAACAGTTTACCCTCACTTTCACGCAGAGAACCAGTGAACTGGCTTGCATGGTCTTTAGCAGTGATTTTTGTTCGTCAATGTGAGATGCTCGTGTCGCACAAGTCTGCATCTTCACAACCAGTAAACAAGGAATTTAGTTCGGAGATGTCAAGTGTGGTAATCTGCAATGATTAGTCCAGTTTGCAAGGTTGCACAAAATTCACAGGGACTGGTTGATTTTAGGTTAATGCCATGATCGCAACCTCACAACATCCTGGACAGGCTGCTTTAATGACAAGCACTGTACTTGGATAATTTCAGTGCTACAGTTACACCCCAAAAGATCCTGAACAGGCTGCTGTTAACAAGACAAGACCTACTCTTAGCACAAAAAGATGGGAGGGCTGATTTGAGGTCAGCTAAACAACACAATGACAACATGCCTTGAAGCGGAGGGAGCAAACACTTGGGCTCCTCCTCCATGTCCAAAGCCCTCTGAGCTTTCAATCAACCATCTCTGCCTCGCTTTTGACGTCTCTCCTCTGCCGTCTCCCCCCCTCCTCTCCTCTCTCCCTGTGCTGTAAAAACCTGGCCATTTCCCCACAGCTCATCCCTCACGCCCACCCAGGACCTGTCACACTGCTGTTTCCATGACAACGCAAACGCAGAGACAGCAGGGTGAGATGCCCAGTGAGACAAGGCAAACAGATACAAGGGGGAGTGGCGCATCATGTCAAGAATACACTGTGGCGCCGTATACAGCATGTGATGGACAGATAACACAACGTTGTCTGATCTGGTACATCTAAACTTGACGAGACGCCACATGGTTTCTTCTGTGTTTAAGCTGTCTTATCGCTGAGCTGAAGTCTACCTTACAGTTTGGTCTATATCATTTAAGGTTACTTTCCAAAATCCTCTTGAAAGCCCAGATTCCTGCCAGCCTCTCGGCACTGGATGTTGTCATTGACGCTGCTTTTAGAAAAGGAGGAGCCCAGGAGTACCTACACATTAAAGAGCCGTGTGAGACACAGGGTTATGGTGTTGTTCAGGAGCTGGATGTACTAAGTGGCAGAGACGGGGATGTCATTTTCCAGCCTGGTTCAAATGAGTCAACTTAATGTTGTTAGCGAAGAGAAGTGTGTGGAAACAAGAGGAGCAGAGCGGTTAAGTAATAAAACATGATATGTTTGAAAAGGGAATTATGTCAGAATTTAAACAGAAGTTTTCCTGCTGTCATACATTCATCATCTTTAGCAATAGGACAAAATCAAGATTTCTCCAACGTGGCGCTCTTGGATTGAGATGCTAACTGTCAATTAGAAATTTGATAAGATTAAAGATAACCAGTAATGAGTTTAGAGCAGCAACTAATGAGTATTCATTACCGATAAATCTGTTGACAAATTACTTGTTTTTGTCTGTCCACGCCGAAAAGATATTAAATATGCTATCACAGAAGACTAAGAAAAGATTAAAATTGGAATCCACAAGTAGAAAATTCAGCATTTTAGATTCAAATTTGACAGAAGTGATCTAATTTTCAAATTTGTTGCAGATTATTTTTCTGTTCATAGTCTATTTGATGAACTGGCAATCATTTCAGCTTTAAATGAGTACAAACGCCTGGCAGTGATTGTTTTAATACGTGTTCAATTCTTAAGTTCAGTTGTTATGATAATGCCTTAATAAAAATGGGCCAATGCCTGGGGACCTCAGGAGATTTAGGTATATTCACCCGGGCATCTGTGTGTCATGCCGTGCATTCACTCAGGACACACAAAAACAGTATTTCAATTGCATTTACTGAGCAAATCTTTAAGATATCTCGAGATACAACTGACAGATAATGCTCTGTAGCTAGAACTAACTCCTGGTTTTATACGCAAAATTCAAAACAATCAATCAGCATTAACTCAGTTTAATTCTCAGTACAGCCTCTCCCTAAAAATTAACTAACATGAAATTAAAAGCATACAACATCGAGATGACGGCTCACAGAACGCCACAGCAATTGTAATACATCACAGGAAGGCCCTTATATAGGACTACAAGACAATCATATGATTCCATTTGTGTAGTTTTCACAGGTTTCCCTACAAATACATGCTTAAATCACAAAGCATATATCTGACATCAACACAAAAATGTCTTTTAATTCTACATTATATTGGGAAAAATGCATATTAGGCCAACAGTGACAAACAACCCAAAAACTGGCAGCATATGCAACAGAACAAGGGTCAAATGATTACAGTATCACTCAGGTGACGCAACAAAGCGAGCCTATCACAGGGCAAAAGTCAGTGATTACAAGATGAGAGGCTTGTCTCTGAGTGCAACTGGAAAAATACTGCTCTGTTTCATGGAATTATGAACACACATTGAACATGGGGTAGGCAAACCAAAAAAAGAGCTCAGCGACAATATAGAAAGATGGGTTTGTGTGAAGGAAATTACAGGGTTGAATGGAGCCCAGACGGAGGGAAAACAACCAGTGAGCAAGACGACAGCGAGACATAGATGTAGAGATTGTTTCCAACCATGTGACGAGCTGGACATTACTCCGCCACACACCTGTTGCTATAGCTGTGGTTTACAATGTGTTCAGGCGGATAATTACTTCTAAGGTAACACCCCGATAGACTTACTGTGCCAAGTCAGTGTGAGAAAACCTCCAGCCAGTTATCCTTGTATAAACATCCACATACTTGCATACACGCTCACATGAATTCCTCAACTGTCATCATGCAAACAGTCATCCTACTGCACTGTTAAGTCGAAATGACGCAAAATAAAATTATCAGTGTGCCAGCCAAAGGCAAAAGCCTGCTTATGTGAGTCTGAACACAGCCTCCTAGGCTTCGTCCTTAAATAAAACACACAACAAAAGCGGCGCTGCATACTGTAGGAATGCATGCCTCCATCTTTACAGGACTGCATTCCTTGTAGCTAGGAGAGGGCTGTCGCAGGCGTCATATTCATGCTATGTGTCCTCATCTTAACACTCTCAACATTAAAATTAAGTCAGTTGTGGAGAAAATTGTACTTATTGACTTGTCCTGTCTTCCAAGGGCAAATAGCTTCAGCCAACAGCCACAAAAAGAGAATGCGATGTCTTTCACGGAAACTTAAAAAGTCAGTATCTTCAGGCAAAACGCCTTGGAGATAATCCAGCTCAGGCTGACAGGAGTATGTTTAAAGTTGTTAATGGACAACACATGCACACAGGTGTATGTTCCAGATTTTTCAATGCACTGTTAATTAAAGAATATAAACCACATGCCATTGCTGCTCCTTTTAAACTCCTTGAGAGCTTACTGTGCATATGACCAGCGGTGGATCTGACTGAAATCCATCACATCACATCTTCACAATCTTCCCTGAAGTTGCAGCCAAACCGCAGCTGGACAACATGTCATGTTACATCTCATATCAGTGATGTGACACGAGTGCTGTGCACCATCAGGTGGGCAGAGTGATGCAACAGAGGGACTGCTCAACTGGTTCCACGACATGCGTTTCTGCAGCATTACTAAGAGGAGCGTTGACAATCACTGAAATGGCACAAGCTGTCTGCCTGTATAGTCCTGGATCAGTCAAGCAGGAGAGCCCTTAAAAGGAGAGCACTGCACTCTCGTCACAGGCACAACAAAGCAACACACAAGTCAAAGCAGCAGTCCTCCATAATGCATAGCTGCCTTGCATTTCCATGAGCATCTTCTGTGCTCAAGCAACAGTCCTGCCTCTGTTACATCTCCACAGTGAAGCCTGCATGGCTGCCTTGTTGTTGTTGTTATGTCATCTGATTGTGCTAAACATTATTTTAAGTGTGATGACGTTTCTGAGGGAATGCCACAACAAGCTGCAAGCACTGTTTTCCTCTTCAAAGTTAGAGCCACAGCCTGTGTGTCTGGTGTGGACAACTTTCTGGATACTTCTGCCTAATGTTTAGTGGTTAAACGGCTAGAGTGCTCACATTATAGCTTGGCTGCTAACTAGCTTTGTAGTAGAGCACCTCCACAGTGCATGAGAAACATTAGTTCAGCAAAAAAATGAGTCCCTGCACCCCTGAGCAAACGCAGAAATTTGGTCAACTTACCTAACGTAGCAAGTCGCACCGAGCCATGGGTGATACCACAACAAACACGGCTACCAGCCCGCTCAAACACATGGAGGTGAACTGTCCTGACTCACTCGTATATTCTGACAACGACGTCCAAGCAGCCAGACTAGCCCGCAGCTAACCAGCTAGCATGCTAACTACGTTCCTGCTGTACTGGCGAACTTCGTCCGGTGTTGTGTGCACGGTCACCCGCTCACTCAGCACAAAAAACAATGACAATATGAAAGTATTGTGCACGCCATATGTCACTTTACATCACACGCACACGTAGTGGTAGCACAAGTGGACAAAAAGGGCTGACAAACGTTGCAATAACTCGCCCGCAAGCTCGCTGTCTGAGCCGTCTAAATGAGTTTGCTGCAGAAAACACTCCTGACACAGGCAGCGGGCTTAGCCAAGAAGCTAACAATGCTAACAAGCTAACGCCGAAGCGAGAGCCTGTGCCAGACAGACACACAACCGAGATTGAAGCCCTCGCATGGATTTCACCACGAAAACACCACGTCCCGTCGCAACAAGGAGCACCAACACGTGTGGCTACTTACGATTTAATACTTTCGGCCGTGTCCTCGTTGTTAAATCCCGTTTATCAGACGCCGCTCTGACCTTCGCGGTAGTGAAACAACATTTCTGCTGGCTAACTGTGCCGCCATGTTACTCCTGCTGTGCAAACCAATGCTGAGTGTTTATCTGGCTGGTAGCTGCTATCCTCCCCCACACCAAACCACATCACGGGGCTCCAGCAGTATCAACTCACGTACCACCGGGCTCCCTCATCACCCATACGGTGATTTACCTGTTAGGGTGGCATGGTGGGAGACACTTTAATGTGCTGACATTTATTCCTGCAGCCACTGACAGCTCAAACACCACCATGTCACGACTGTCAGCTGCTAATGTTTAAATGTATGTTGTGGTTTTAAAGGTGGGCAAACTATGACCCCCACATCCCAACTCAGGCTTTCCAATGCAGCAGAAAAAACTATATATATTCCCAAATATCCTGCTTACATTTAAGCTCATAAAGATTTAATATTAACCTATAAAATAATGCCTGTGTGCAAAATAAAAAGGCTGGTAAAAAGAAAGTTTATCATCTCAAAGCCACATATCTTAAAGTTAAATTTCAACCTACTTAATTTAAGATACATAAATAACTATATCACTAGTGGTGAGAAAAATGTGCAAGACTTTCCAATAAATCTAATTTTTTGCTCTTATACTAAATAAACAAAAGCTATTAAAACACAAATGACAACCTAACATTACAAGCTTTATAATCCTACAAATAAGCATGCCCTACTTATTTATCCACCTTGATTTACAGTGTGGTCAACTATCAAGGATCAAATAAGCCGGACAGGCGTTTTCTCCTACTTAAAACATGAGCAACACCGCCACCATGTGTTCAGTAGTTGAAACAGCAGCAGGTTGGTTTCTATGTGTTTTCATGAACTAAAGGAAAGACTGGAGAGAAGAGAAACTTCATGTAGACACATTCGGCCACACATGACCAGGTTTTTCTCGCAGTTGCTCCCATTTGTCTGTGTTTACCTAAGGGCGGGACCTGTTCAGGACAGTGCTGCACAGTATACAACAAATATTTGTGTGTTTGAGTGTGTGTAGAGGGCCTTGAAACACCATTCACACGTTCATGTTGAGTTAGTAAATGTACACAGTAACTGAAATGTTTGCAGAATAAATAAAATGTGACATTCATTCATTTTTCCTAACTGCTTATCCTGTTGGGGGTCGCAGGAGTCTGGAGCCTATCCCAGCTGACACTGGGCAAAAGGCAGAGTACACCCTGGACAGGTCGCCAGAGTATCACAGGGCTGACACATAGAGGAGACAAAGTCCCATTCTAGAGATAAACCAATCCAGCTTTTTCAGTTTCAGTATTGATCCAGATGCTGTGGCTTTGACTATCAGCCGATACCCGATACCGATCCGATACCATGGTTGACCTAAAAAGCTATATACCTTTACATGTAGAACAGAAAAGACTAGAGGCATCGGGCACTGATGACTACACAGTTCTTTCCTAAGATAAAATAAAACAAGATGAAACCGATTAATGCAATGATGAACTATTTATTTTTAACAAAAATAAACAATTGTGCATCAGCAGTTGAAATAGTGTGAAATACCTCTACACAGCACATTCTTCGCTCCATGACGCATGACGTAGCTCACGTCGCAATAGATTTATAGGTTGCATTTTCCGATACTCGATCCATCTATTTTGATGATATCAGGGACGATATTCGATCCAGATATCGGATCGGTGCATCCCTAAACCATTCATGCTCACATTCACACCTACAGGCAATTTAGAGTCACCAATTAACCTGCATGACTTTGGACTGTGAGAGGAAGCTGGAGTACCTGGAGAAAACCCACGCTGACACAAGAAGAGCATGCAAACTCTTCACCTTACTTACAGTAGGAGGCAAGAGTCAGAGTTTGAAAGCAAACTATTAAACTTTTTCCCAAACAGCTTGACAAAGTGTCTTCACAAAAGTGCTTGATTGTCAAGCCACAAAGTGTCTTCACAAAAGTGCTTGATTGTCAAGCCCATTAACTGTTGTCGAACCTTTAATGGTTTTTTTTTATTTTTAATGCCCTTTTCCACCTATATTTGCCCTGTCTATTGAGAACCAAATGAGGATAATGGAAAAAAAAAAATGTGTATTTATATTTTTCTAAAAAAAAATAGTATGAATAGAGGAATAAATACAAAAATAAAAACGGAATTGAATTCATGAAGGAATACATGGGAAAAAATAAAGGAAATAAAAGTGCTAATACATTCATTCATTTTCCCTTACCACTTATCGAGGAGAACATGGTTTGAACCAGGAACCCTCTTGCTGTGAGGTGACAATGCACCATGCTGTCCAAAATACATTACCAAAAAAAGACAGGACAACAGAAGTAATTTAAACATTTTCAAGACCTTATTTTTAGACCTTTCTTTTCTGAGGGTGGTGAGGGGTGGGTTAGGGGGACCTGAGTACCTCTAAAATCCTGGCTACTGCCTTGCTTCCAGGCCCAAGGTCTAAAATTCAACTTTCCCCCATGTTTTCTTGTGAGGTTCCCACTAATGTTTTGGACTTAGTTTGGGATGTACCATAAAATTACCACACCTCCGCCTTGTTTTTCCTTTTTTGTTACTTGAAGTCCATCTCTTTAGGCAAATGTTGACTTATGTACATACTATACTGTACACACATCTATTGGACGTCTTTTTGTCCTGGAAGAGGGGTCCCTCCTGCTGGAATTTCATTCATTTTCCCCGTTATAGTTTTTTTCTTTTCTATTTTTAGGATGGAAAGGTCCGAATCAAGGGTCTAAGGAGGGCGGGGGTTGTATTCTGTTCAGATTTACAGATTTATTGAGTTATATAAATGAAAGAAAAAATAATTCTGACAGCTTTTTTTTCCAATAAAACATTTTATTCCTTTTTCAGATAGATAAACCCTCGGGACAAGTTGAGAAAACCACACACATTGCTGATAATACTGCCAGTCGCAGCCGTGACTCACTACTGTGTACCTAATATTAGTTAATGTGTTTATTCCTTAGAATATGACAGTGTTACCAAGGTGATTGATTCTTGCAATACAGCTGACATTTCATGGCATGTAAGTGAAAGGCATATATTATAAACAATCAGTCAGGCTCATTTGGCACAGTCTTTAGTAGGTAGGGGGGAAAACAGCCGTACAAAATATGGTTTTCTCATCCCCTGTCCGTGCTTTGACAACAAATCATTCAGGACACTTTAAAGGTAATCTCTTGTATGCGAGGCCGAACAAATACTACTTAAACATCATATAAAGAGGATCCATACAAGACAGTGATTCAATCAAACTCACTAAAGGAATGTTTTTGCCTGATTTTCCTTTTCATCTCTTATAAAGTTATAGCATTGAAAACATGATGTGTGGTCATTTATTGACAGTGTTAGGCAGAACTGCAAGAGTCTTTATCATTTCATGGCGAGGAATATGTTCTGTTGTGATTAAAAAGAAGCTCTGAACTCCGATTATTAAATGCTACATCAGATCACTACGTCTTTTCTGGCAGTTTTACAATACTGAACCGTGAATCTACTTACACTATTACAGGGTGATGCCTCCTGTTATCATTGGTTTCTTTACACACTCTTCTCTACGCTACGCATCTTTAGGTGTCCGTGAAAACACTGTGACAATGTCTGTATGAGTTTGAACAGTCTGTGATGTGAACCCAGATATCAGAACAGGACTGTATGCAACCGTCACTGATGGAAAAATAAGAGATATCATAAGGAAATTCATGAACTCCATACAGTGTTTTACAGATATCCCTCAACAGAGAGACAGGAGTCAGTCACGAAGAAGAAGAGGAGCTGGGCTAGCACTTATAAATACAAGAGAAAAAAAAAAATCACAAGCTGGAAAACGCATGAAATGACCTGACACGGGAGAAACATTAAACACTGACGTCATCATTCCTGAAATTTTTAAAATTACACACCCTGTACAAAACAATCCGTATCAATAGGCACTTCTTAAATAAGGTCTGTTTTTTTTTTCATAGTTTATTTCGGAATTTCTTTTCTTTTCGAGATGGCACAGCAGAGCAATGATTCTTAAATCAAGGTGTGCTGGACGACTGGCGACAAGCAAAGCTAAATGCATTCTGGCCCTTGAAGTCCAGCTAGGAGGTCAGTCCTGTGTGGGAGATGAAAATGCATATCGTGGTCGAGTGGAGCTTGAGGGACTGTTGGTTGGACACAGCCACGGAGGCACGGGGGGGAGATGGTTCTTTGAGAAAGGGGGAATGTGTTTATGATGACTTCTCTTTTCTTGCTCTTGGTGAATCAGCTCCGTGGGAGTTCACTCCGTTTACTCCGTTGGCTGGAAACAAAGGATACATCAAAGTCAGTTTCATATGATGAGTTAATTGTGTCAAGTGTATGTTAGCATGGATATTGTGCATATAATTAGAATGAATACATGTTGATTTATTGATTTTATTGCTTGGGAAGAAGGTAGAGCGGGTCCCCTAATTGAAAGGTTAGCGGTTCAATCCCCGGCTCCTCCAGTCCGCATGTTGAAGTATCCTCGGACAAGATACTGAACCCCAAATTGCTCCTGATGGCTGTTCCATCGGTGTGTGAGTGTGTTAAAAACCTTGCATGGTAGCCTCGGCCACTAGTGTGTGAATGTGTGTGTGACTTGTAGTGTAAAAAGCGCTTTGAGTGGTCGGACATTCATAATCACGTAAATGCACCTCACCTTTGTCTTTCTTTGATTTGCTCTTGGCAGGAACTTGTTTCTTTTTCAAGGTCTGCGCTTGGGCATGCTCTCTCCACCGACGCAGCTGGAAGTTGATAAATTTCCACATCATGAAGGCCTGAGTGAGGCAGATGGCAGCCAGGACAGTTATCCTAAGAGAGAGCGGAAACAGTCAGTAAATCAAAAGGTTGATAACGAAGCTGTGTGTGTGTGTGTGTGTGTGTGTGTGTCACACAGTGATGCGGATACAAATTCTAACCTCTCTCAAGTTCAAGTCCGAGCAGAAAATATACTGGTCCACCCTAAAATATGTATGGATTTCTTACATTCCCACAGTATGTTTCAATAACTCAGACATGAGGCTGCATGAAGAAAGCAACAGTGATGTATTGTGGGTACATTTCATTCTAATTTATTGAGGCTGCTGTAGCTGAACGACTCTCTTCCTCTTGTACAATGGAGCCTTTCCTGTATGATTGTTAAACCTCAGTGCGACAGAAATACAGTCTACAGATAAGCTCTTGTTCCTTTATTGTGAGTGGCCAGCCTGATGTTGACAGATATGCCCCATGGGAGTTAGAGCATAATTAGCAACTCTAATAATGCTAAAGATATATTTCAGAGGGATTTTTTTGTGGGGGCTTGATGGATGTGAAAGTGTAACTTTGGTATTTTTCAACCTGGAATCTATTTTCCCATGTTTTGGTGCCTAATGGAGACAGCATTTTTTAAACTGGTCCAGTATTGAGTGAGTGCTGCAGCTGGCAGTGGTTAAACAGGCTGCAGTGTAACAATTTACACCCACTTAAAAGTGTTTGTTTTGCCACTGACAGGCTCAGGTTGTTATAATAAGTGTCTGACAACATTATGACAGGGATCTCTACAGAAATAGACCTTTTGTTAAAGAGTAAGATCCCTTTTGTTTAACCAGAACCAGCCCCAAAGTTGTTATCGGCAAACCCACCAGACTCCATTCAAATAAACAGTAATTTTAGCATGTATAGAGCCAGCGTATTTTCACATCTTACTGGGTAAATTAAGGGTTTATTTCAAGCAGACAAGAGATGGTGATTGTTGGATGAGTGGAAAGTTGAACCAAGATGGTTTATGTGAGTTTAGTTTTGTTTCTGTACACTTTGAATCAAGTGTATTTCATGATAATAAAATTAGTGATTATTTTAATGGAGTCTGGTGGATGTGCAAAGAGCAATTTCAGGCTGTTTCTTGATCTTAGTCTTTAACAAAAAGGTCCATTTCTGCAGGGATCCTTTCAGTCAGACACTTGTAATATTAATCTGAGCCTGTCAGTGGCAAAACCAAGCATTTTTAGTGGACGTAAATTGACAGTGTACAATTGCCCCATTGATGTTACATTGAGGCCTGTTTTGCGCTGATGGCTGCAACGATCTAACTCACAACTAGACCAATTTCAAAAATTGTTTTTCCTGTTTATCACTTGGATACAAAAACATGGGAAAATGTAATCCAAGTAAAAAAAAAATAAAAAAACATTTACCCTTTAAATTAAAAACAGCTGTTGCTATATAATTTCAGAATAAAGCAGTCCCGTTCTCTTCTCAGACACACTTACCGAACAAAAATAACATTAAAGTTTCCTGCAGCCAAATCAAAGCCTTGATTCTCAGCGGTGGCGAGGCCGAAGCCCACGGTGAGCACGGACAGGGACAGGGTGAGCAGCCGTCCAAGGACAAACAAGACGGCCCATATGGTGAAACTGGAGGAAGAGAGGATGACATCTCACTGTCAGGACATTTCAACTGGTGAAACATGTTGCACAATGATTAGCAGACACTATTCTGAACATGAGCACTCACCCAGTTTGTCTGTGCTCGTTGCTGAAGTAGATCAGGCGGGAAACGTGGAACAGAAGCTCGATAAAGTAGTGCAGCACGAGCAGGACCAGACCCAGACGGTTCAGACTGAAAGACACAAGGACACACGATCCCCCTTCATTACAACTGACAGGAACAACACAGAGGGGGGGCACCACGAGACACCACTAACTTTCTCCTGAAGGGCAGTGTACAAACACAGGAGAGATGCCAACTGTGTCTCACACATAATTTCAGGCTTTCCAAAGTGGTGGTTCTTACTTCAGAATGTAGGCGCCCGCAATGTGGACCAGGTAGAGGGAGATGTACACAAGTTGGCGTGGAATATCCTCCTAAACAGTAAACACAAAGGATGGAAGGCCAAGAATGGTCAAAATATTTACTCTGCACATGGAACTGAGCAAAGAGAGTGAAACAATGCAACATAACCAAGGAAGTCAAACAGGAAGTAGCCTCCGAGTCGGAACAGACGGTACAGTACGTCACATACACTCTCACCTTCTTTGTCTTTTGGAAATACAGTTCTGGGAGAGCGTGTAACCAGTAGCCCAGCTGACAAATGAAGTAGAATTTCATCTGGAATCTGGAAGGGAAGCAGGAGTTACAAAATTTAAATATTTTAGAAATCAGAGCCACACTTGATGCTTTAACAAAATAACCAATAAAGTAACATATGACAATTTTTTAAACACATTAAATAAAAAAACAGTATCTCCCAAGTAGCTTCTCTGATGGGAGGTATACTTGGAGTCGATTTATAACCTGTACTCAGACAATTTTACTTTTAAATGATGATTCTATCTGAAACTTTCTCAGAGAACACTGCTTTTTGGTTTGACAGCTAAAAAAAAGGGGAAACCCCCACACACACTCTGCACACATGGGTTACCCTACTGTATGACGCAATATCTCTAGAACTCTCTATTGCCTGGTCAAATAGGGCCATGGTAAATTTCTATTATTATTATTATTTTCATTTTATTATTTAGAAAATGTATTACTAAAACAATGTATTTCATTTATTATTATTTTATTTTTAATAGTTTAATTTTTATTTATTTTTTAACCTTTTTGTTTTTGTAGTTCATCTTTTTTTCGTCTTATTTATTGCTGTATGTATTTATTATTACTAGTATCATTATTATTTTATTTTTAATAGTTTAATTTTTTTTTATTTATTAACTTTTTCTGTTTTGTAGTTAATCTTTTTTTTCGTCTTATTTATTGCTGTAGCATGTATTTATTATTATTATTATTATTATATTTTATTTTTTTATTTTTAAATCTATCCATTTATTTATTTATTTATTTATTCCTTCCTTCCCTTGTTCCATCACAGGTCATTCTAAGCCAGCCACGGTGGGGAGGGGAGGGAAGGGTTAGACAGTAGGTCAGTTTTTCTTATTTTTCTTTCTGGAGTTTCAACAACTGCAAAATTTGTGAAACATATGGACACATATGGATGGGATACGACTATGTATATATGATTTATCATTAATATTTTGCAAAGAAACTAACAAAAATTTGATCACAAAAAACAAACAAACAAAAAAAGGTATCTCTGACAAACATCATTACGAACTTACGGCATCAGTGTATGGGGATAACCCTCCCACAGGGAGACTGGATTGGACAGGAGGTTTTCCTAAAACCAAAGGAGCATTTTAGTGGCACTCACAGACAGTTTAGGGGATGTAAAACATATGTAAACACAAACAACGTTGGCTTAGCTACTGTACGTACAGACAGGAGGATGCTTGTGCCCCAGCCAAAGGAGAACAAGTAGAAAGCGCTGAGCTGTCCTGACTCATTGAATTTGCTGTGCTTCGTTTTGGAGAAGTGCTTCTTCCTGTTGATTTTCTGTGAAGATGAACAAAAACCAACATTAAAAAAAATGCATTACTGTTTGTAGAGATGAAAGCCTGAGCACTAGGGTTTGTGTCTCACTTACATCCAGCACATACTCCTGGATGATGGCGTGCATGATGATGGCCACCAGCATGTAGAAGAAGGTGGTGGCGAGGTCCTTGATGCCATGGTGGAAGTGGTTCACAGCGGTCTCCTCTGGGCCTTAAGTCAGAAAGAGTCATCACAATGAGCATGATAAAAATCCACACCCAGCTCATCCTTAACACGAACAGCTGAGCCATTTTAATCCAGTTCAGTCAAGTGATTCACACGTTTAATAACCTTAACTCCTGAGATAAGGTGTTCAGCAAAGTCACTGACTGTCTCAGCACATAAGCCGTCACACACAGCCTCATATTATCTATACAACCTCCGACTTGCTATCCGTGAAACACTGTGAATAATGTGATAGATGATACAGGAGCACAGTTCCCAAAAAACAGTTGGAGAAAGCCTGAGCAGCACTCCTTTACTCATGCTTTATTCAACCACATAACGAAATCAGCCCAATCATTTGTGAAAGTCAGCACACACACACACACACACACACACACACACACACACACACACACACACACACACACACAGTATACAGTGACGCTATTGAATTTGTTCCACTACAGAGAGATTTAGGTGCTACCTGTTATTTGTCTAATTAGATACACGCTGTAAATAATTTACAGAGCAGGGTACGAGGTAAAGTCTCTCAGATAAGGAGTGAATCACCAGCTGGCAGACTGCAAACCTTCAGCGTATGAATACACTACGAGGCTGTGCATTCCTTCTACAGTATCCGAAGTTGGCAAAGAAATCGTTAACCTTGAAACGAGCAGGACTTGGATCGAGAGGCCTATATTACACCTTAGCCCAAATTCACCCGGCACAACCTTGCCACAAGAGAACTTTATAAATCAGGCGGACTAAATTTAGCTCCAAAGGGAGGAAAAAAAAAGGAGCTCTCAAATGGGTTGGTGTAAAGCCACACAAGTACCGCTCTAGAATCCAAATGAGAGGCTTCCAGCAGGACAACTCGAAGAAAATACTGCATTGTGTGTCGAAGCCAGAACTCACAGTATTCATTTTAACACATCACCTCAAAAAACTGTCCTAACCACATACATTTCATACTCTCAACTCAATCCTTACTTACCATTTGTTGATATGGTGACATTGTACTGGACAGTAATGAATAACACTGCAAACTTTGAGGTCACCTGCAAACAAACAAAAAAAAAATCATATTACTAATGCAAGCCTACACAAATCTATTTTTACTGTAAAATCAAACAGCATAACCTGTTGTGTTTGTGCATGTAGGAACTTGGAGCATTACATTTATATCAAGGAACTCCCTGCAGAGCCAGTAACAGAGTGACTGTAACTGTGACTCAGATTTGAAGTTGAAGTGTCACATTGGTTTTAATGTCACCAAATGTTTTATTTTAGCAATAAATTATAGCAGTTTTGAAGCCATATGGAATTATGCAATGTTAGTGTGACAACAGGAAAAGTGTGATAAAGCTCCCTCTGTAGAGGTGTTAGAAATTAGGGCTGGAACTAACGATTATTTTCTCCATCTATCTTGCAATATTCAACCAGGCTTATACAAAAAGTTGTAAATTCATTTATAATTGACAGTATCAGTAGATTTTGCACACACATTTCCTAATAAAGAGGCAAACTTTATCTAAAAAATGTAATCTAATTTCATTTAATTATAGAAAAACCTTCATGGGGAACCCATTTGTCGCTGTTCGCACGTGAGAATTACAACTATGTGACACATCAAAAGCCCTGATTGGCCCCCAGTGTAAGGGATGATAACATTTAAAAGGAGAAAGCCGTGAGTGGGACAATTGATCGCTTTATTTTACGGAGCAAATTACAACAAAGCACCAGCGAAGATGACCTACCACCGAAGGAGAAGAGGACAAAAAAAAGGTATTTTTTGTGTCTTGTGTCTAAAGTGTTTTAAGTTATAGAAGCTATTGTGTCCTGAGATTGTGGTTTGCCCTTTGGTGTGCCACCAGTCTTTGTAAGGTCAGTAACAGGTGAAAAATGCCCAAAATGATGTCGTCAAATGTCTTATCCACAATCCAAAGATATTCAGCTTACAGTCATAGCGGAGTAAAGAAACCTGAAAATATTCATGTGTGAGAAGCTGGAATCAGACAATTTAAGACTTCTTTTCCACTTAAAAACATTACTTAAACCGATTAATCAGCTATCATTTTAGTTGGCGATTAATTTAATAGTAGACAACTAATTGATTAACTGTTGCCACTCTAGCAGAAATAGCAGAATTGAATGGAATGACGTAGTCAGTATTATTGTGTAGGGGTGATATGAGTTATGTGTAATGGACAATTAAAAATGATCCGACCAAGTTAATGTAGGCTCTTGGAGGGATTGCGAATAGAGCTACATCAAGATTGCCACGTAATAAGGTTAAAACGGAAAGTTGCTTTTACCTTCCTCACAACAAAACAACTACAAGGGCAACAAATTGAAATTAAATACACAAAAGAAGTATTCATTGTTTAGCTAAGTTGTCATGATTGGCCTTAACTTTGGAAATGTTCATGCTGCTGTTACTCTATGCTGCAACAGCTGTTATCACATGAGTTTTATTTTCATTTTACTGTCACAGAGGAGTAAAGAAACCAGAAAAGTCACATTTGAGAAGCTGGGATCACAGATTTTGTGCTATTTTCCCCTTTAAAAACATTACTCAAACTGATTAATCAATTATTAAATTAGTTGACAACTAGTTGATTAATCATTGCAGCTCTAGTAAGAATAGAGGAAATAGAAAAATTATTTTTTCTGAAATACATTAAACAAATAATATTATTATATAGAGGTAATATGAGTAATGTGTAATGGGCATTTAAAGTAAATGTAGGCTTTTGGAGTGATAGAAAATAGAGCTACGTCAAGTTAGCCATGACATTAGCTTAAAACAGGAAGTTCCTAATTCCTCCTTCGCAATAAAATAACTACGCGGGCGACAAATTGAAATTAAACACACAAGTAGCTTCACTGTTTGGTTTAAAAAGTCATAAATAGTCGTAATTTTGAATATAATCATGCTGCTGTTACGCTACAGTGTCCACGTCGCGACAGCTGTTACCGCAGGAGTTGTACTTTGGAAAACGAAAACAGGAAGTAGCTTGAATAACGGCAGCGCTGACGCTAATGGCGCTGTTTTTCACTGAGGATGAAACGTGCTTGAAATGGAGCATAAATGTGGGGTAAAGTGGACCAGCGTGCAGCACTGAGGCGGTGATGCTGTGTGAATGGCTCCCAGGTGTCAGTGCGCATTTAAAACGCTGTTTAGCCTCAAGGGCAACTTTGAGGTTTGGGTGCAAGCGGGTTGTGTGTGATGACAGCCCTCTGAGTCGCTGTATGATTGCCACGTAACACATCTACGTACAAACTAACCAAGTCGGGAGCGTTGGACAATATTGATACAGCCGGGGTGGATAGAGGGTTGAGAGTGTGCAGGGAAGCTTAATGAGATATTTCCATACATGATGTTGCACATAGAAACTTTATGATCACACCGCAGTGATTACAAATATCGATTACAACATGGGAAGCAGCCAGATGGACAGTGGACTCCAGTGTGTGGTCGCTTTCATAGAGACAAAAACATATTTTATCTTGATAGAAACACAATAAAAGGCTGCCCAGGTGAGTGGATGATCTCGTGGACTTAAAACAAAAGCGAAGCATACACAGAAAACTTTCGATCTCGAGAGGAAGTAGTGTGAAGACTAGATCAGCCATGTCACTTTGCAGGAGAACAGATGGGGAGTCCTCGGCATCTCCGTCCACTGTGCCGGGGCGAGCATCCCCCGCATGACCCGCAATCCAACCCCATTCAACATGTGGACGGGACTTACCTCAAACATCAGCCCGAGAAGGAACACCATAGCAACACAGGAAACAATATCTGCATGGTTCTGGATGACAAACTCATGGCTCAGCACCGGCGGGTTCTTGTTAGTCTTTTTTCGGATCCCCATGTCGACACGGTTCAGGCCCAACGTTTGCGTTACGCAGCGCGGACGCGATGTGTTTCTATCAGATAGTATTATTATCCGTGTGTGAGGACGCTCAAAGCTGCCTCCTGCTTCCTACAAGCGAAGGGCCAGGCAGCAATTGAATGGCGTGTCACTCTTCTGCTAGTGGGAGGATCCACGGAGAGAGAGCCTGACCAACGAGACGCTTTTACGCACAGGAGAGAAACAGCTGGGGCTCTCTATCGCTCACTAGAGGCTCGGAGTATAAGAGTGTTATACACCTCTTGCCCATAGAGTCCAATCAATCTGTGGTTTGACCCAGGGACAATTGCAATTGTAATCATTCAAGGTTTTTTGTGATCTCTTGAGACATCAAAATAACATATTAAAGGATCAAGGTAAATTCAGGGTTGAAAGAAGTGCATCTCTCTGCTTCTGAACATGGTATTTTCATATAATTTATGTCTCAACATTAGTTTATAAGATGTTTTTTCCCTTATAACCATTTGAGATGACTTGTTCTGAATGTGTATGTGCAATTAGGGGGAACCCTTACCCCAAATTTCCTTTTTTGAATCCAAACAAAGTTAGGAAAAGCATATGCACCAATCAGAGAGCTCAAGGCCTTGACCTGGCCTCCAAATTCCCCAGATCCAAAGCCAACTGAGCATCCTTGGGACATGCTGGCAGGTCATCTTGCAACCCACAGGACTCAAAGGATCTGCCGTGAAGACCCTGGTGCCAGACACCGCGGGACGTCCCCAGACTTCCTGTGGCCATACCTTGACATGTCAGAGCTATGTCCAATCCGTAAAGGCCCCACTGTGGATGGGCGGTATGTCTTGGGTATTGGCACATCCCACAGATGCTCAGTCGAATTGGGAAATGGGGAATTTGGAGGCCAGGTCGATGCCTTGAGCTCTTTGTTATGTTCCTTGGGTCATTCCTGAGCACTGCCATAGGGGAGTGTTGTTGCCATAAGGGAGTTTGCTTCATCTGCAATGGTGTTCGGGTGAGAGGAGTGCGTCAAGTAACAACCACATATATGCCAGAGTCATTTTTTAGAGTTAGTGATCCAAGCTTTATTCTGCCCCAGAAAGTCTGGAAAAGTTAACCACAATAACTTGGATTAATTTTTATGAAAAACACTTTTGATTCTTTTGAATCCTGGGTAGGTATGGACTCGTGTTCTGACTTTATGACAGATTCAGAGGAAGAGAGTCACCACTTGGTTTTTCATCATGCTGGTAAATCTGAATGAATCAGGGTCTTCTCATGGGTTCAGTAAAACTGGGCATTTACTTGGGACTAGGCTTTTAACTGAAGTTTTACTATCAGCACATTTCCTGAAATGACGACTATTCCTTTAATCAGAGTACGACAAAGTAACTGAAGAAACCACAAGCTAGGGGCAGGTAGTGTTTCAGCCTTCTGATGGGTGCTGTAATAATTCAGAATACTTGCAGCATGCACACAGAGTGGGAGGAACAAGGGTTAGCAGCCTGGTCCCACTCCCAGTGTTCCTGGCTTCACTTTAACAATGTCACCATAATGACACTGGGGACACTGGCCCAACAGCATATTCTGACCGTTTAGCGTGTGTGTGAGACACAACAGGCTTTCCACTAACTACAATGTAAACCCATCCACGTCATGATTAGATGCTCAGAACAACAGACATAATTTAAAGGCTGTGTGTATTTAGCGATACACCTTTACGGTCACTTTTGTGGCACTCAAAACTGGGTGATTTTTGGTGACACACCGCTGCCTTTCTGGCTGCATTTGTGGCATTAGTAGGCAGGTGTTTTTAGGTGACATCCTTAATCTTTTCCTAACCATAACCCTGTGGTTTTGTTGCCTTAATCTAACTGCCAACTCCTACTTAACGCTGCTTTTGTGCCACTCAAATCCGTTTTTTTTTTAGCGGCATCTGAGGTCTTTTCCTAACCTTATCTAAGTGGTTTTGTTGCCTAAACCTAACCGTTGACCCTTTCTTACCGCCATCCCCTTCTGTATCAAGTTACAAAAGGCTTCCCTCAGCATCATTTTAGCAATGCTCAGGGTCTGTGCGACGCTCCAAGGATATGCCTCCCTGGACCATCACAGACCCACCACCGAACCAGTCATGCTGGATGATGTTACAGGCAGCGTAACGTTCACCACAGCATCTCCAGATTCTTTCACGCCTGTCACGTGCTCAGTGTGAACCTGCTCTCATCTGTGAAGAGAACGTGGCGCTGATGGAGGACCTGCCAATACTGGTGTTCTCTGGTGAATGCCAATCGAGCTGCACGGTGCTGGGCTGTGAGCACAGGTCCCACTAGAGGACATCAGGCCCCTTATTCCACCCTCATAGAGTCTGTTTCTGACAGTTTGGTCAGAAACATGCACACCATTAGCCTGCTGGAGGTCATTTTGTAGGGCTCTGGCAGTGCTCCTCCTGTTCTTACTCACACAAAGGAGCAGATACCGGTCCTGCTGCTGGGTTGAAGCCCTCCTACAGCCCTGTCCAGCTCTCCTCGTGTAACGACCAGTTTCCTTGTATCTCCTCCATGCCCTTGAGACCTTCTTGGGACTGCACGTATGGATGTGCCATCCTGGAGGAGCTGGACTACCTGTGCAACCTGATTGGGCTGCAGGTGCTGCCTCATGCTACCAGTAGTGACACGGACACTGGCATAACACAGAACTAGAGAAGAATCATTCAGGAAGGATGAGGAGAGAGCAACTGTCTGTAAGCATTCCCTTTTGGGGGGTTGTCTTGCTTTTGCCTCTCCATTTCACCTGTTGTCACTTTCATTTCCACCAAAGCAGAAACTGAAACTGATTCACAATCACTTGTGCTTCAAAAATGAACAGGTTGATATCCCTGAAGTGTAACTGACTTGGTGTTACACTGTCAAGATTACGTGTTCCCTTAACTTTGTGTATCAGCTAACAGCCATCATAGGCTACTGCTCATGTCAGACCAAATAAGGCTGCAGCAGTAAAACCCCTGAGAGTACTGACCTGAGCAGGGGAGCATTTTATTGTTTATTAATCAGACAAGAATGTCTTATGTCTTCAATCAAAAGTTACATAGTTTGTCTTTAAATTCAGTTGCCTGTGTCACAATATAGCTACAACAATTATTCATTAGAGTTGTTTAAGGTTACGTTTGTATGTTTGCATTAGCCTACAAGGTTCCTGGTCTCTGATCAAGATACTCTCACACTTACTGTAAATGCTGAGATTACAGGAAACCCACTGAGGTGTTACGTCATCCTTTCTATCCCTTCCCTTACAAAATGAAGGAATATGTGAGGGGATTCCTCAGCATTTAATCACTGACTGGCTGGTGTTTCAGTCATTCAAAAAATGTCTTTCGGTCTAACAGGGAAGTGGAGGCTGTCGCCCAGTCACACACACTCACACATACACACCCACACATCCACATGCACACAGACACAAGCTGTATTATGTCATTTCATCTTTCCGGCTTAACTATATTAGTTCAGAGTGTTGTCACTGAGGTGGAGCTTGTCACGAGTTGGAAGGAAACAGACAGAGAACTGCTGCATGCCGAAGTGTTTGCCTCTGTGACCGTTCACTGCGGTCTACCATGGGAAAATATACTGGTAAGTGGAACTGCTGATGATATGCACCTATAACTGTGTATTCTAAGACAGGAGGTGGTCAGATTGGGATTTGTGTGTGAGTTTGGAATAATTTACGGAAGAATCTTTATAGAAGTAATAACCACAACTATGACTTTATTTTATTGAAGAGGATATGATCATATGATGTCATGATGATATGTAATTTTTTATCATGTGCTATCTTGAATTTGTTTGCCCTTAAATTAACCTTGTGTGAATTTTCTTTATCACCAGTTGCATCTCATTACAGTTTAAAGTGATACAATTGTTAGATTTATTCTGTAAAACAGAACACGTGAGGATAATTTGGCTTAAAATGACATTCTGTGAGAGGTGTATGAAAAATACATCGCAGTAAATCTTATATAAGAGTCTGGACTTGGTATCATTTATCATTTTATCATTCCTACTGATAACGTCATTGATTGTTTTTACATTTCTAAGTGTGTCATTTATCAGGACTCCCTGTAATAAAAGTGTTTATGACAGAGGTCAAAGTGCAGGAGACATAGGTGACTCAGCAGCAGACTCCGGTCATGATGCATTACAAAACTGTCACAAGAACAGATGTGTGGTCAACCTGCACACGGTAGAACGCTGTCCTTCTCATGATACTCACGAGTTTTCTCACATGTAATCTTTTCACAGATGAGTAGAAATGTCACCTGGGCTGCTGATGACCAACATAAAACAGTCCACAGCGGCTTTTCTTCAGACGCTTCGTCGCAAAATGCCTCAGCTGGACATTCAATACACTAAACTGCGATGGCTGTTAACCATTGTTGGACTGGTCTTGTATGTGGTGGACATTTGCACAGACGTGGGACTGGCACTGAAATATTTTCGAGAGAAACATTTTGTGTGGACCACACTGACTCTAGTGTTTGTTCTGGCGGGGCTGCTGGTGACGCAGATCTTCAGTTATGCCTGGTACAGGGATGACATGAATGAATTTCAGGCGGACACTGAGGGAGAACCGAGCATATCAACTATACCAGGCATGTCAACAGGTGGACTTGCTGTCCTGCACGTATTTGGCATGGGTATCTTCACCAGGTAAGAGCAATGCATGAGCTGCAAAATAACTGCGCCTGTAGCCGGTAATAAGGAGTGCCTGCATGCACTGACTCATAATGTGCGGTACGCTAGTTATTCACAGTAGCATGGAATTATGGAATGTGCAAACTGGAATATCCACATTTAAGCTGTGGTGGATTTGCATCATCGTCTGTGCAGCAGCAAGAGATAAAACACTGTCAAATGTGCTGTATGGTGGCAACAAAACGTCTGACTTTGTTTTCATTGTGCTTGGCTCGTTGCTAGGTATTATCACCTCCTGAACAAAAGCTTTAAAGTGGTTTGGATGACGACAAAATCATACACAGTGGAAGAGAAGACAGATGTGCACTACGATCTGTTTGGCCTGGCGACAGATCTGAGCATGCTCAAACTGTTTGAGGCTTTCCTGGAGAGTGTTCCCCAACTGCTTCTTCAGCTTTACATATTGCTGGGTCAGAATGAGCGATACTCAGTCCTGCAGTGTAAGTAAAGGCAGGGAATGGCAGGGAGGGCAGGAAGTGACATATTTATGAACTTACTGTACCATTATTTATAACGTCTGTCTGTTTCTTGCAGATTTATCTCTGGCGTTCTCCTTCTTTAACATCGCCTGGTCCCTGGTGGACTACCGCCGCTGCATGCGCAGATCCCACCCCCATATAACAGAGATGCCATCTGGCCTCCCCACAGTCGTCTACCTCCTCTACAAACTCTGCACCATCACCAGCCACATCCTCAGCTACACCCTCCTCCTCATACTGAGCCCCTTCAGCACGATAGCCCTCACTGTCCTCTGGCTGCTGGGCACAACCTGGGCAAATGTACTTCAAACTGACTTCTGCTTATCAAGAGGGCTTGAGTTTCTTTACCAAGCAGTCGTCGGATTCATCCTCACCTTTACCTTTTTCAACGTCAAAGGACAGGACACCAAAGTAGCCATGGCTATCTACTACATTTTCTATGTTGGCATAAACATTTTAGCTCCATCGCTGCTGGCTTTGTTGAAACCAGAGTTACAGACAGCTGTGTATTTGCTGCCGGTCTGTGGTTTGATCGTTGGAGGTTCAGTGCTGGGGCTGGTGTGTCTCGTGCTTTACTACCTCCTGCTGCATCCTAGAGAGAAGCAGCAACGTGTATCAGACGTGGTGGACGGCCTGGGGAAAGAAACACAGACCACGAGGAGAATGAGGAACTTTTTACAGCCTTGATGATGTAATTCCAAGCTGAGAAAAAAACTAGGAATCTGAAACTACTGAACATTTTGACAAGGAAAAGACAGATGTCATCTTGATATTGTGCTCACTATTCATCATAAACTAACGCTGCTATTAGTTATTGACCATATTCTGAGGAAAGTTTGCTTTTTTATTACTGATACAAATAACTAACAAAGCAATTAAGTGCAATATAGTAGATTATATAAATTATTTATTCTTGTTTAAATAAACATAAACATATTTATTCTTGTCATATCTTGTTTCTTTTGCACACCTTGATGTTGTCATATCTTGTTTCTTTTGCACACCTTGATGTTGTCAGAATTGCAACATACACTCACTGGCCACTTTATTAGGTACATTGCTAGTACCAGGTTGGACCCCTTTTGCCATCAGAACTGCCTTAATTCTTGGTGTCATAGATTCAACAAGGTGCTGGAAACATTCCTCAGAGATCTTGGTCCATATTGACATGATAGCGTCACACAGTTGCTGCAGATTTGTCGGCTGCACATCCTTGATGTGAATCTCCCGTTCCACCACATCCCAAAGGTGCTCTATTGGATTGAGATCTGGTGACTGTGGAGGCCATTGGAGTACAGTGAACTCATTGTCATGTTCAAGAAACCAGTTTGAGATGATTTGAGCTTTGTGACATGGTGCGTTATCCTGCTGGAAGTAGCCATCAGAAGATGGGTACACTGTGGTCATAAAGGGATGGACACGGTCAGCAACAATACTCAGGTAGGCTGTGGTGTTTAAACCATGCTCAGTTGGTACTAAGGGGCCCAAAGTGTGCCAAGAAAATATCCCCCACACCAATACACCACCACCACCAGCAGCCTGAACCGTTGATACAAGGCAGGATGGATCCATGCTTTCATGTTGTTTACACCAAATTCTGACCCTACCATCTGAATGTGCCAGCAGAAATCCAGACTCATCAGACCAGGCAACGTTTTTCCAATCTTCTATTGTCCAGTTTTGGTGAGCCTGTGTGAACTGTAGCCTCAGTTTCCTGTTGTTAGCTGACAGGAGTGGCACCTGGTGTGGTCTTCTGCTGCTGTAGCCCATCCCTGGCATCAACAAGGTATTTTCACCTAAAGAACTGCAGCTCACTGGATATTGTCTCTTTTTGGGACCATCCTCTGTAAACCCTAGAGATGGTTGTGTGTGAAAATCCCAGTAGATCAGCAGTTTCTGAAATACTCAGACCAGCCTGTCTGGCACCAACAACCATGCCACGTTCAAAGACACTTAAATCCCCTGTCTTCCCCATTCTGATGCTCAGTTTGAACTTCAGCAGGTCGTCTTGACCATGTCCACATGCCTAAATGCATTGTTGCTGCAACGTGATTGGCTGATTAGTTATTTGTGTTAATGAGGAGTTGAACAGGTGTACCTTATAAATTGGTTGGTGAGTGTACAGTCGAGTATTCACTTATAGTCCAGATATTTTCTTTAAGCCTGTAGCACACATTTTAAACACAAGGTGGCATTATTGTCTAGGACTAAGACTTTTCAGAACACTCTCATGTTTTTCCTTTGGTATTTCCAGTGTCCAGTTAGAAATAATCTTACTTATCTTATAATTTATGTGATTCCTTGATTATTAAGTCCTTTGTTTGATGACAGATGCACGTTAATTGCTTTTAACCCTAACCTCAATCCCATTCTTTTTCTGCATTCTTAATTGATCCCTACAGATAAATTAAAGTGCATCAATTTAACAAGACATGGAAAAGATTAAAGCTCTTGCTCAACAACAATCCAGCAGAACAGATGCTCATCAGCACAGGATTAAATACAGTTTTACCACCATCACTGCACTGACCTCAAACTACAAATATCAGCTACTACTCTGATCTTTCTCATCCTAATCCTCAGAACCTCAAAGGTGGCAACTAAACATTTCCCTTTCCTCTGACATGATGAACACAGGAGTCATGGATGAGCTAACTAGAAATAACAAACCCGTGCTAATTTTGTTTTGACTACCAGCAAAATATTGTGTGAGTCAAGCTGGAGAGCCGAGGACGGCGTTTCTTCCTGGCCAGGGCAAGTGGGGGAAGGTTTGGTGGGGGGGGGGGGGGGGGGGGGGGGTGGCCGTGCTCGACTGGCCCAGTGTGAGCTCACCTGGGAGGAACGCTGACAAACCGCAGGGTCGAGAGAGCACCATGCTCGTTGGCTCCCAAATAAACGCAGCCTCTTTCTCCCCCCCTTCCTTTCTTCCTTTAATTCAGCCAAACTCAGAAGTTTTTGACTTGTTTACTCCGAGGGGCCACTTTAACTTTCATCTGTCAGTTGTGCTCTGTCAGACGCACTCCATAAAATGACAAATTTAAGTGAGGAACTTGTGTTGGAGAGGAAATGAATCACTGCCAGGTAGTTACCACACAGAATTTAGTTTAACTGTGGAGCTGCAGTGGACAGACTATTTGACTCTTATCTATTCAACTCTCTCTGTGTATATCGAGTAGACATGGCCATTTGCTCTACATGTAGAGTAAATACATCGCTAACGTAGAGTAGATTAATAGAATCCCAGAAAGATGCTGATAGCTTACCTTTGGAACCAAAAGGATATTGCACCATTGCACCTGTAGGCAGGGCACATCATTAGGGAGAAAATAAAATGACTTCATCCTTTGCATTTCAGATGATGGATGCTCCCCTCTCTCCCCTCCACTGTATATTTCCTTGGGTTCAGAGGACTAATGCGATGTAAACCTGCCAAAGGGACTTTTATTGGGAGAAGATGCATGTGTCCTGGGCTGCAGTCCTAAGCAGTCTCTCCCTCTCTGTCTTCCTTTGCTTTCGTTTGAGCTACACAGACTTTTGGCTGTGACTCACCACTGATAGCGCTGCCAGGGACCAGTCACAAGCCATTGGGATGAAACGTGGTGAGTAAAGCATTACCTCCCTCTCTCTAGGAGAAAACAAGCAGAGAGAACTCTGGCGTTGACAACCTCTCTGTAATTTCCACTTCTGGCACTGAGAGCTTAATACCCCGTAATCTCTCACTCTGATCTCACTGTAATGCACCTCCAGAAGGGCTGGAGAGCATGGTGAGAATCTGAGAAACTAATAGCAAATCAAAGATGATGATACATGACAGTGCAAGATGAATCTCCAGAGCACTGCGGGCCTTCATTTCCCTCAGCCAAGGACAGAAAACATTGAGTGCACACACACGAGGACAAATGTGCAAACACAAGGACGTGCAAACTCACATTGCCCTCACTGTCAGCGGCTCACTTTTGTCTGATTGAATGGCCCTCAGCGTCTACGTAAACAGCCTTGACCACTGACCTTTCTGTAACCATCGCTAGCTTTTCACCAAATCTTATCTTTTTGTTTTCCATCACCACATCCTGAAACAGCCGGTCAGGAGGGGGGCATTCCTGGCGTACGCCATCCCCACAATTTGTACAGACACAATAAACCCAGAGAGGCAGGCTGTTTTTCATTAGGGCTTCAAAGTCCATATAAACCATGATTAATGAAGTCCTGAGATGTTGTATGTCTTTAATTATTATGACTTGACTGCTGCACCAGTGCCGCAGATGCATTAGCAATGTTGGCGATCTGTACACGTCTGCCTGGCTCACTCTGACATGGCAGCTTCGCCTCGTTCTTGGAGAATTCCCCAAATGTGGAGGAGGAGGGGAGTGATAGAAGCCCCCCCTTCTTTTGCAATGGCACAGAAGTTTCTTTAATCACTGTACATGCACTCTTACAAATGAGTTTGGGCAGTGACAGATTGGAGAGCAGGCTGAGGATAATTACATGCAGTGGGCTGGTGTGTGATCAGAGCATGGCATTGCGTTACCCAGGGGGCTCTGTAAATAAAGTCCTCATGCAATGAATGAGGATATTGTAAAGTGCATTATAGTGGGTACAATAGCCCCGCCATTGTTACTATATGGATATCTGCTCCAGAGTAGCTGTGGGTGTAGTATGACAAGAAGTGCAACAGGGAAGTCAATCTAGGCTTAAGCCGAAAATATTGTGGATGAGGTCAGTTGTTACCATAAATCTGACATAAGGCACCAATTACCCACAGCAACTAGTCAAAGAGAGAATTAGCTTTAGAGGATACATTTTTATTCCCTTGGACTTTAAAGGCATCCTATCAGGGGATTGTATTTTTCCCCTTTAATTAGAAATATATAATGTCGGAAATTAAAAGTTAATGTAGGAATTTTAAAAATTTGATTACTTTAGAGCCTCACCCACACAGTGAAGCTGTCCAATATTAAAGTGTAACACTGTTTTATCAAGATACATTTTTAAAAACATCACAAATTATTCATAAGTTGAGTTATAGTATGTACAAATAGGCCGACACCACCATCAAATTTACTCATGGGGATTTGTTAAAATGTATAACAAGAGGAATCTTCAGCCATGCTAGTGGCGCTGTGAGGCTGAGCTTTAACAAGGTGGCTAACACCAGTGAGCTAACATGACAATGCTAACATGCTGATGCAAACCAGGTATACTGTACAATGCCATCTTCTCATTTCTCAGTTTGTACATCCTTGATTCCTGTCCCCACCTCCTCTCCTCCCATCTTAGTCCCTCCCACCTAAGATGCGAGCGGAAGAGGCAAGGAAGAGTGCTTCGGAGCAACTGTCTCAAGCGAGGGAGTTCAAGTATTTCGGGGCCTTGTTCACTGGTGAGGTTAGAATGGAGCGTGAGAAGGATTGGCGGTTTAGTGCAGCCTCTGCAGTGATGCAGGCGATGCGCCGGACTGTGGTGGTGAAGAAGGAGCTAAGTCGGAAGGCAAAGCTTTCGATTTACTGGTCCATCTACGTCCCAACCCTCGTCTATGGTCATGAGCTCTGGGTAGTGACCAAAGGAATGAGATCTTGGATATAAGCGGTCGAAATGAGTTTCCTCCGTGGTGTGGCTGGGCTCAGCCTTAGAGATAGGGTGAGGAGCTCCGACATCCAGAGGGAGCTCGAAGTAGAGCCACTCCTTCTTTGCATCTAAAGGGGTCAGTTGGGGTGGTTTGGGCATCTGATCAGGATGCCTCCTGGGTGCCTCCCGTTAGAGGTGTTCCAGGCATGTCCCACTGGTAGGAGGTCCGCGGGGCAGACCCAGAACACACTGGAAGGATTAAATATCTCATCTGGAAAGCCTTGGGGTCCCCCCAGGAGGAGATGGAAAGCGTTGTTGGGGAGAGGGATGTCTGCTGTGCTTTGCTTGGCCTGCTGCCCCTGCAACATGGCCCGGAGAAGTGGATGAAAATGGATGGATGGATGTGCTTTGGAGCCATCATTTCTAAGCAACGTCAATTAAATAAGACGTGTGGCACAGCTGCATCATCACCTGTGTGTCACGCCTGTTTTATATATCAAGAGTGCTGAAAAGACTGCCTTAAACGATACACCTGTGCATCCTCACTTATAACTCCTCTGTCAAGCCTCCTCTGTCCTCAAGATGCTGCACGCTTTATAGGTAAAACTATGCAGTATTGTCAATTACTGGTTGTAAACACACTAGCTACTGAAGGTGAACGTAAAAGCCAAGCCCTCATCTGGCGTTTTATCTCAATATATTTCTTGCACAGTGTCTCGTATGCTTGCTGCTTACTTTCTAACATCTGGTCGCTACCTTTTTGTAAAGCCCTGACCTCACCTGAGTGCTGCAGGGGTACACACCCATAAACATCCCGAACACAGAAGTGATGATCCTTCCATAAGTGATGATTGAGAGGGATTACTTCTGTATGAGTCTATACATTGCTTTTCAGGAAAACCCTGTATAGCATATCTATAACTTTTTTTTTTTTGGGGGGGGGGGGGGGGGGGGTCACAGACAGGAGGACGGAGGAGACAAGGAGGCACAAAATATACAAATGAAAAGAGCTCCATGCTTTCATTCTTAAGTTTAGCAGCACTAGAACACAAAGAACAGAGGACGCTGATGGGAATGTCATTAGTTTTGCAAGTATAAACAAAGTATTTCATCCTTCAGGAATCCCAAATGTCTGTGCAAAATTTTATGACTCGATCCAGGCATTTGAGTCTGGACCAAAGTGGTGGACTGACTGATGGACTAACATTGCCAGTGCTATAGGCCAGGGGAAGGCAACCTGAGGCTCATGCCACTCTTTAGCCCCTCTCCAGTGGCTCCAGTGGCTTTGACAAGGAAGAGGAAAATAGAGAATATAATAGTGTGTGGACACATTTGTTAGCTTTCACCGCTAATGCTGCAAAGTTTAGTACGGGGTTATCGACCCCTGCTGTAGGCAATACATCCATGCTAGAGCCACACTATTAGCATAGTAGCACTAAAGTGATACATACATAATGTATACACTGAGCTGTTTGCTTCTGGTGGGGCCAACTGACCTTTAACTCCATTTACAATAACTATAAGATAAGATCAGGTAACTGGATCGGCCACTGCAGGAAAGATGTACCCAATATGAAGAGGTTTTGTGATGTGAAAAGGTTCTACAATTTTTATTACCCTCAGACATCCACTGAGAACACTAACACTCTGGAGTTGCCTGAAAAAAACACGGTCTCATAATACTGTTGTCCCTAGAGAAGCAACATTGGGGCAGTTGGTGTTATTTGGGAATTAAATGATACTTGTGGAGGAGGGAAAGTGTGGTAGTTAATCTCGTCCTGCTTCCAGATTTTCTTAGCCTGTCCATGGATCCAGGTTGGGACTTACTGGTAAGTATGATGACTAAGGAGGTGTCACATATGAAACAGGGGGTTCGGGGGTCCTCCTTCAAACACTTAATTTCCTGCATTCTGGTGCATTTTTATGCACCAATTTGTGACTTTTCTGCATTGATTTATGGTGTAACTGTCATTAATTTTGTCAAAATAAAAGTCCTCTACTACTTTCATTTTATTGAGGGGGGTTTGGCATGTCACATGACTGGCTCAGGCAGCACTATGGGTGCCCCCTCTGGGTTGGGAAAGAATTACTACCTCAAGCGAGGGAGTTCAAGTATTTCCGGGGCTTCTTCACGGTAGAATGGAGTGTGAGATGGATTGGCAGTTTGGTGCAGCTTCTTCAGTGATGCAGGTGCTGTGCCGGACCATCATTGTAAAGAGGGAGCTGTGCTGGAAGGCGAAACTTTCAATTTACTGGTCCATCTACGTCCCAACCCTCAGCTATGGTCATGAACTCTGGGTACTGACCGAAAGAATGAGATCGCAGATAAAAGTGGCCGAAATGAGTTTCCTCTGTGGGGTGGCTGGGCTCAGCCTTAGAGATAGGGTGAGGAGCTCGGACACCTGGAGGAAGCTCGGAGTAGAGCCGCTGCTCCTTCGCGTTGAAAGGGGTCAGTTGAGGTGGTTTGGGCATCTGATCAGGATGCCTCCTGGGCGCCTCCTCTCAAAGGTGTTCAAGGCACGTCCCACTGGTAGGAGGCCCTGGGGCAGACTCAGAACACGCTGGAAAGATTACATATCTCATCTGCCCTGGGAACACCTTGGGATCCTCCAGGAGGAGGACAGTGTTGCTGGGGAGAGGGACGTATGGGGTGCTTTGCTCGGCCTGCCGCCCCTGCGACCTGGACCCGGATAAGCAGATGAAAATGGAAGGATGGATGGATGGATAGACTTTCTGTCATGTATCAGAAGTCTGAGAAGTCTGTGGCTGGAAACGTCACTCTTCACTGTAATTCTTCTAAATGGGAGCTAGTTGGTGTGTGGACTTACTTGTTTTTTACTTTGCCAGACGTTTCTTTGGTCCAGCACCCACTCCGTTGGACGTTGGGATATGTGTGTCTTTTTTACTGTTTTTGGTTGGGACAAAGGCACATGTTCTAAACAGTGAGGGGGACGTGTCCTCTGATTCCCCCCAAAAATCTACACTTATATGTAAGGATTATTTTTCAGCTAAATTAATTAACAATTGGCTGTACCAATAAAAAAATCATTGCTTAAAAAAAACTGTAATCCAGTTTCATAGCCATATTACGAGCCCTTCTCAAGCTCAGATGAGAGTCATCTCAAAAGGACTCTCTATGTGTAGTCTCGACTCTGCATCTTGTCCAGGCAGTGGGACACAGAAACAAAGAGTAAGGAGGAAGCTCATTTGTATAATCCTCATTTAGTGCAGCGGGTTTATGTTTCACAGTCATGGACCTGAGCACTAACATAATAGTGCTACCCATCCCAGCCCTCACACACAGTCTCTCTCACACAGACATACACACAGATAGAAAACAGAAGCCATGTTTGTGTTGGGCACGCTCCCACAGCACACAGGATGATGGATTATAGAGTGTTCCTGTTTATTTATGCTGCGCTGGGTAGAGGAATATGGGCAAAGACCTCATGCATACAGCCTACGTATGGCGAGCACAATCAGCCGTTAAATAAGATTGCATATTATGAATGAGAAATGGGTTCACACATACATACACATGAAAAGCACTAGGCTGCAATCACACACACACAAACACACACTCGTCTTTTTGCAGGGGAAGCTTGTCTTGATTAACCTGGCCGGGGGAACCCGACATGTTTTTCCTCTTACGTCATGGCCCGTTCCCTGAGTGGCGCAGTGGAAGCCATCAATTCTAGTTTGTCTGCAGTTTGTCTGTTTGAATTTTTTGCAAATCTGTATTATTCACTGATGGCCTGTTGGCCTCGTGCGGGACGTGCTGAGTGAAGACTGTCGTGGTATTTCTTACTCAGACATCATACATCATGCTTTCCTTTTCTTTCACAAAAAATCAGTTGGATCGCCGTCCTCTGCCCTCGGACCTTGAGAGTTAAACTGTTTTGAAGCTTTATAGGGAAAATCTTTTATCTGCCATTGATTCTTTGCTGCACAAGCGCTGGAGGACGAGAGGCTTATCAGCATGATCCATGAAAACAGTGAGGAGGTGCACAAAGCATCTGTGACTGTGTGACTATGAGGGACAAATGTTTTTCTCTCATACGGCTACTCTCTGAGCTGCGTACACCACAGCTTATCACCCCCTTGACAATTTTCTGTTTCTCCCAGTATCAGAAGGCCCAAAGATCTTGAGTGGAGGAAAAGATGCTATGCCTGATTATAACAAGAGGTCAGGTCTTTGATGCTGGTACGGTGAAATTTGTTATATGTTAAGCCAGTGCTAATGTGATTATGGACATTGATCCATTAAATCTACTGTAAAAATGCAGCCTGCACCAGTTTTGAACTCGATACCGAGGGGAAATATGAGAGGTACTGTGAAACATTAAAGACGCTTTGATGTAATATTTAACCCATCTGCAGCGAACGGGGGGGAAATGTCCATAAAACGCATTTTGGGCCAGAGTGAGAGGGACAGGCCGGTGTGAGAAATGGGATGTGTGATTTTCTCTCCGGTCTCTTGCGATGCCGTTGCAGTGTGGGCATGAAAAGGGGCAACTGCCTGTCACGATTACCCCAGAGGACGTTTTATCAGGGCAATAAAATCAGGCTCTGTGTGGCTGGAATACTCTGTGGAACTCCCCCGCCCACCAGGATCAGCCCGGGTCTCAGACTGTCACCCTCACTCCTCTGCTGCCATGGGAAATAAGTGTTAAGTTTACCCCAAGTTTGCCCTGAATACAGAGAGCAGTCTGGCAGTGAAACTGAGAAGAAAGTTTGTAGGCTGGTTAGCAGACTGCCCAACAGATAGAAGGGTTATAATGCCTTGATTAAAAAAAGGCTGCCATCAAAAAGTTTTCTTCTCTTCCACAGACTAGCTCAGAACAGATAAACCAAACACAGACTCTATAGGGCCTTTCGCATTTTCGTATCTGGCGGATAAGTTCTCCTACATTAAGAAAATAATCAGATTAATTAATTGCAGCTCATATAGGAAATAAATAGAGGTTATCTCCTAGGTCTCTACTAGGTGTCTATCCTTTCAACTACTATTAACATTTATATCTATATCACTGTAACAGATTCACTTCCAGTTTAATACATTTAAATCTGTGCTAAAGGTAAATTTCACAATTGCCATGCAGTAAAAGCTACTGAGATCTATGCAGCTAGCTAGTGTTAGCAGGACTTTAGCTTTTTTTTTTTTTTTTAAATGTTTTAATCAGATTTGGCAACTGCCTCATCTTGTTAACTAATTATCAAGATACTGATCCATTAAAATTGATCTCTTTCATTCACAGAGATGATGTAAATTTGGTCAATTTTAGCTTTAGCTAAAGGCCCGTTTCCACCGCAGGAACTTCGGGGTAATTTTACGGGGCTGGGGCCATTGGTGCGTGTCTCCACCGCAGGAACCACCCCCTAAGGACAGAGTTCCGGAACTTTTACAGGGGCTAAACAAGTCCCTGCCTCGGAGTAGGTACTCAGAACGGCCCTGAAAGACTCCTGGCTGGGGCTTGGGG